>NC_052154.1:194465322-194582372 GCF_902713615.1 Scyliorhinus canicula | reverse complement strand
GACAGGTAACCCCCTCCCCCCCCCCCCCCCCCGGGACAGGTAACCCCTCCCCCACTCCCCCCACCCCCCCCCCTTCCCCCTCTCCCCCCCCCCCCCACTCCCCGCCCCTCACTCCCCCCCCCTCTCACTCCCCCCCCCCTCTCACTCCCCCCCCCCTCTCACTCCCCCCCCCTCTCACTCCCCCCCCCTCTCACTCCCCCCCCCCTCTCACTCCCCCCCTCTCACTCCCCCCCCCTCACTCCCCCCCCCCACTCCCCCCCCCCCCCGGGACAGATAACCCCCCTCCCCCCCCCCTCCCTCCCCCCGGGACAGGTAAACCTCCCCCCTCCCTCCCCCCGGGACAGGTACCCCCCCCTCCCCCGGGACAGGTAATACCCCCCCCCCCACCCCGGGGACAGGTAATACCCACCCCCCCCCCCCTCCCCGGGGACAGGTAATACCCCCCCCCTCTCCGGGACAGTAATACCCCCCCTTCCGGGACAGGTAATCCTCCCCCCCCTCTCCGGGGACAGGTAACACCTCCCCTCTCTGTGGACAGGTAATACCCCCCCCCTCTCCGGGGACAGGTAACACCTCCCCTCTCTGTGGACAGGTAATACCCCCCCCTCTCCGGGGACAGGTAATACCCCCCCTCTCCGGGGACAGGTAATACCCCCCCCCTCTCCGGGGACAGGTAACACCCCCCCTTCCTGGACAGGTACCCCCCCCCCGGGACAGGTAATCCCCCCCCCCCCCGGGACAGGTAATCCCCCCCCCCCTTCCGGGGACAGGTAATCCCTCCCCTCTCCGGGACAGGTAATACCCCCCCCTTCCGGGACAGGTAATCCCCCCCCCCTCTCCGGGGACAGGTAACACCTCCCCTCTCTGTGGACAGGTAATACCCCCCCCCCCCTCTCCGGGGACAGGTAATCCCCCTCCGGGACAGGTAATCCCCCCCGGGACAGGTAACCCCTCTCCTCCCCCCTCCCCGGGGACAGGTAATCCCCCACCCCCCCCTCTCCGGGGACAGGTAATAACCCCCCCCCCCCGGGGACAGGTAATACCCCCCTCCCCCGGGGACAGGTAATACCCCCCCTTCTGGGGACAGGTAACACCCCCCCTTCCGGGACAGGTAATCCCCCCCCCCCTCTCCGGGGACAGGTAATCCCCCTCCGGGACAGGTAATCCCCCCTGGGACAGGTAACCCCTCTCCTCCCCCCTCCCCGGGGACAGGTAATCCCCCCACCCCCCCTCCTCCGGGGACAGGTAAACCCCCCCCCCCCCCAGCACAGGTAAACCCTCCCCCCCCCCCCCCCCCCCCCCCAGCCTGGACCAACCAGTCACCCAGCTATGCCAGCTTTGACAGAGAGTCATCCAGACTCGAAACGTTGACTCCGTTTTCTCTCCCCAGACGCTGTCAGACCTGCTGAGATTGTCCAGCAGTTTCTGTTTATGTTTCAGATTCCAGCATCCGCAGTAATTTGCTTTTGCCTGGCTAACCCGGTTATCCTGGTTGTGCTGGTTAACCTGCTCCTCTGCAGGTCCTGTTGTTGCTGCCATTGTTTCTCCTGTTTTTGGTATTGGGCAGCAGATACTCACAACTTGCAAATTCCTGGTGAATTTTAAAAATGGTCTGTGCTGGAGTGGTTTTGTCCATTACTGTCTCTACTGAATATATAGTCAACATATTGGTGCTGATTGCCACTTTTCATAAGCATAAACTTGGCATATTTATTTCAATGTGCCTATTTTCACTTAGTGTACACTTGGTTGATTGGTGCCAATATCTGCTTTTAGTGGACGTAGACTTGGCACGAACCTGCCGAACCTTTGACTGGGTGTATTCTTACTGGGTGTCCGGTATGTTTCAGGAAAAATGTACTTGCTGTTTGATAAACTCTCCCCCCCCCCCCCCCCCCCCCACCATATCAAATGCTTGATCCTGGTGATGCATTTTCGCTGCGGCTATCGACTGAGATTGTGCAGAATTTTGGAAGTTCCCTCTGAGCCACAGACATATGAACATAGGAATTGGGAGCAAGAGGAGGCCATTTGGCTCTTTGAGCCTGCTCTGCCATATAAGATCATGGTTGATTGTCATTCCACCTTCCTGTCTGCCCAGCCCCCCCCCCCCCCCCCCCCCCCCCCCCCCCCCCCCCAAAATAATCCTTGACTCCCTTGCCAATCAAAACTCTGTTTGACTCAGCCTTGAATAAATTCAATGACCCGCTGCTTGGTGCGGTAGAGAATTCCACAGACCAGCGATCCTCTGACAGAAATAAAGTTTCTCATTGGGTCACGTGAGGAAGATGTCTTATTTTTATACTGTCCCCTAGTTCCAACCTCCCCCACAAGTGAAATTATCCACCGTATCTATGATCTTAGTGTAATTATTTGTAAAGCGGGCTGGCTCTCACTTGCTGTAAAGCCATTCTCACAATTCGAGTGAAAGGAATGTTATTCAGTTCCCTGTTGTGTGTTTTGCCTCTGCAACCTGACTTGTGTATGCTTAGAAACCTTTTTGAATTTGACCATATTGAGGTTTGCTGCAAGAACTATTTCAGTGGTTCCCCAGTTAAATAAAATGAAAACAAGGAAACAGGCTATTTGGCCCAAATGTCTTTGGTGTTTATGTTACGTATGAAATTAACAGCAGAAGTAGGCCATTCAGCCCCTTGAGCCTGGTCCGCCATGCAATAAGATCTGATGTGACACTGACCTACCCAGGATAACGTTAGATTCTTGACTAACATGGGAGCCACTCTGCCTCCACTGCTCTCTGGGAAGGGGATATTTCAGTGCACAGAATGGATACATTCCAACGAGTAAGAAAAAGTCCCAAGGGACAGACCAACCACCTCTGGTTAACGAGAAAGATTGTATGAAACTTAAAGAAAAAACATGTAATTGGGCAAAGACAGGTGACCGGTCAGAAGTTTGGCCAGAATGCAAGAAACAGCAAAGCATGACTAAAAGAATAATAACGAAGGAAAATTAAAGAATGAGAGAAAACTAGCTAGAAACATAAAAACAAAGTAAGAGTTTCTATAAATATTTTAAAAAGAGTTAAAGTTAACATTGTTCCTTTAGCGACTCTGGAGAATTGATGATGGGAAGCAAGGAGACGGCAGATGCACAATCTTCACTATACAAGATACAAGTAACATTTTTTATTCGTTCATGGGATGTGGGCATCGCAGGCTGTGCCAGCATTTATTGCCCATCCCTAACTGCCCTTGAGGGGGTAGTTAAGAGTCAACTGTCTGGAGCCACATGTAGGCCAGACGGCAGATTTCTTTCTAAAGGACATTAGTAAACCAGATGTGTTTTTATGACAATCGGCAATGGTTTCATGGTCATCACTAGAGTTTTAATTCCAGATTTTTATTGAATTCAAATTTCACCGTCTGCTATGGAGGGATTTGAACCTGGATGCCCAGAGCATTATTCTGGATCTCTAGTTTGCTAGTCCAGTGATGTACCACTATGCCACCGTCTCCCCACAATTAATCAGGTAATGGAATTAGTGGGTTGTCTTATGAGGGAAG
This sequence comes from Scyliorhinus canicula, assembly GCF_902713615.1. Classification (NCBI taxonomy): domain Eukaryota; kingdom Metazoa; phylum Chordata; class Chondrichthyes; order Carcharhiniformes; family Scyliorhinidae; genus Scyliorhinus; species Scyliorhinus canicula. The sequence continues at coordinate 194,578,845 of NC_052154.1, read as the reverse complement.
GTTGGGCAGGCTAAGCTTGTGTCCTCTGGAGTTTAGAAGAGTAGGAAATGAAATGAAAATGAAAATCGCTTATTGTCACGAGTAGGCTTCAAATGAAGTTACTGTGAAAAGCCCCTAGTCGCCACATTCCGTCGCCTGTTCGGGGAGGCTGTTACAGGAATCGAACCGTGCTGCTGGCCTGCTTGGTCATTTAGCACTGTGCTAAACAGCCCCTTGAGGCAACTTGATTGAAACATATACGATCCTGAGGGGTCTTTACAGGGTGGATGTGGAGAAGATGTTTCCTTTTTTGGGAGAATCTAGAACCAGGGGTCACTAATTAGAAATAAAGGGTCACCCATTTAAAACGAAGATGAGGTGAATTTCTTTCACTCAGAGGATGTGAGTCTTTGGGACTCTCTTCCTGAAAAGGCGGTGGAAGCTGAACCTTCAAATATTTTTAAGACCGGGGTGTATAGATTCTTGCTCAGCAAAGGGGATGATAGGTTAAATCAGGGGTAAGCAGGATGCAGATTTGAGGTTACTGTCAGATCAACCATGATTTTATTAAATGGTGGAGCAGTCTCGAGGTGCTGAATGGCCGATTCCTCCTTGTTTGTAAAAGACTTCCAAAGGTTCACAATCCTGTGAGAGAGAAAAATATCTTCTCATCTCCAACTTAAATGGGAGATCCCTTTATTTTAAGTTGCGTCCTCTAGTTCTAGCCTCTCCAACAAACATCCTTTCAGCATCAAACCTGTCAAGTCCCCTCAGGATCTTGTATGTTTCAATAAGGTCACCTCTCAATCGTCTAAACTCCAATAGATACAGGCCCAGCTGTTCCCTGTCACTCAAATGAACCTTCTCTGAACTACTGTCAATGCATTTATGTCCTTAAATAAGGAGACCAAAACTGCACACAGTACTCGAGATGTGGTCTCACCAATACCCTGTAGCAAAACATCCCAACTTCCCAGCTTTGACAAAGAGACATCGGACTCGAAACTTTCGCTCTTTTCTCTCCCTACAGATGCTGCCAGACCGGCTGAGATTTTCCAGCATTTTCTCTTTCATTTCAGATTCCAGCATCCGCAGTAATTTGCTTATATCCCAACTTTTATATCCCATTCCCTTTGCAATAAACCACAACGTTCCATTTGTCTCCTTAATCACTTGCTGTACCTGCAGACTGACGTCTGAACCAACTAAATTAGCACAGGGCTAAAGAGCTGGCTTTTAAAGCAGGCCATGGCAGGCCAGCAGCACGGTTCAATTCCCGTACCAGCCTCCCCGAACAGGCGCCGGAGTGTGGCAACTAGGGGCTTTTTACAGTAACTTCATTTGAAGCCTACTTGTGACAATAAGCAATTTTCATTTCATCTGTTCCACAATGGGCAGTGGATTTGGTTGGTTCCATTATCCTCATCAGCATAAAAATATAAGTCAATTCCTAATTTTCTTCAAGCATCAAACAAACTCTATGTGGTTCTCTATAGAGTGGGAAAATAGTAAGTTGAGAGGAGACAGTTATTGATAATTTTGTGTTGAGAGGTGTTGTGGAGACTTGAGCAATCTGATGTGGAATCCTCTACTGAGGTCATAAATAGGTTTCCAGTGAATACATTTCTGTCATCTCTATATTAAATTGAAACAATGACAGTGTGAAGATTTTAAGCCTGAGCTGATTTTATTTTTCACATGCCGATTCAATCTGGCAGGTGGTTTGTTCAGCGGGACAGAATGCACTTGGCTAAAGTAGGCAACAAGGTTTGGCAATTGGTTTTGAACTTCTTTGCATAGAAACCCATCTAATGTTTACTTCCTGATGACAGATTTCGTGGAAAAGGTTATCAGGAAGGGTTTACTGAAGGAGGCCATTTGGGAGAGACAGAAGGAAGACGCTATGGTTTAGCCAATGGTGCCAAGATTGGATCAGAGGTAAATATGTGCGAATAATTGTGGATATAATTATGGTGATAGCTTAATATGTTGAAATTATATATATTTATAATATATTATTTATATAATTAAACACCATTAAATAGTCTTACATAAAATTTACAGTTCAGAAGGAGGCCATTCGGCCCATCGAGTCTGCACCGGCTCTTGGAAAGAGCATCCTACCCAAGGTCAACACCTCCACCCTATCCCCATAACCCAGTAACCCCACCCAACACTAAGGGCAATTTTGGACACTAAGGGCAATTTAGCACGGCCAATCCACCTAACCTGCACATCTTTGGACTGTGGGAGGAAACCGGAGCACCTGGAGGAAACCCACGGACACATGGGGAGGATGTGCAGACTCCGCACAGACAGTGACCCAAGCCGGAATCGAACCTGGGACCCTGGAGCTGTGAAGCGATTGTGCTATCCACAATGCTATCGTGCTGCCATTATAATTAAACAACATTAAATAGTCAATGGTGATTGGTGTGCAATTTGGTTGCCACATTCCCTACATTGCTACAGTGACTACACTTCAGCAGTACCTCATTGGTTAGAAAGATACTAGATAAATAATGTTCCTTCTTTACGTCTCCCTTCCAGAAGGAGCTGACTCATGCTGAGATGTTTTTCTATAAGTTTTTTGGGTCTCCCTAGTGCCCCTCACAAGTGTAAATTCTACATGGGCAGCAGTGTTGACAAGTTATAGTGTTGTGAACTCTGGCAATCTTGCCCACACCTATTTATTTTTCATGCTAGGCAATGTCAGTGGTTAGCAATCAGTAGTAGTAACACTGACAGGGAATGTGTACCTGCTTAGATTAGCTAACGAGCTTAGCACAGACCCAGGGTTCAAATTTGGTCTTTATAACACAGTCGCACGTAAACACGGAATTTGCGGTCAGCGCTCAATTCATTATGCTTACAGCTGCCCAATGATATTTTGTGACCATTTGAGCAGCAACGTTCCCCTTTACAGGCAACAGTGCCTCTCTAAAGCTAATTAGATTGAAGACTCCACAGACGCAGGCAAAACCTATTTCATGAAGTTTGGATTGGAAAATTAAATTCAATGTGAAATTATGTACATAAAGCAAAATGAAGAGTGGGAAAGAAAGATGGGATTGGAAGAAAAGAAACATGTTTTTAAAAATGTTTAAATTTTTATATTTTCAATGATAATTAAAAATCTAAAGGAATGTGACTCCACACTTTATCAAAGTACATTTTCAGTGGCAGAAGATTGTTTATCAGTTGATAAAATTTATCTCACTGTTTAAAAATTCACTTTTAATAATAATCTAATAATCTTTATTAGTGTCACAAGTGGGGCTTATATTAACATTGCAATGAAGTTACTGTGAAAAGTCCCTGGTCGCTACATTCCGGCGCCTGTTCGGGTACACAGAGGGAGAATTCAGAATGTCCAATTCACCTAACCGCACATCTTTCGGGACTTGTGGGAGGAAACCGGAGCACCCTGAGGAAACCCACGCAGACACGGGGAGAACGTGCAGATTCCGCACAGACAGTGACCCAAGCGGGAATCGAACCTGGGATCCTGCGGCTGTGAAGCAACAGTGCTGACCACTGTGCTACCGTGCTGCCCTTAACCTGAATGGAAAAGCTCTAATCTTTTCTGGCATGCCTAATGGGCAGGGGTTAATAATAATAATAATCCTATTGTCACAAGTAGGCTTACATTGCAATGAAGTTACTGTGAAAAACCCTTATCTCATGTTTCACAGTGAGATGCCAGTGTCATGCAGCTTTTGAGGAAGGAATTCAGCCAGAAACATCCTCGTTTTTGAGTATATTTGTGCATATGCAGAACTTGCTGTCTCATTTATTCTACAATAACATTGAGCACTGTTAGCCTCATTTATTCTCAATGCAAAAGGCAGGTCATTGCCTTCAACAAGCGAGAAACAGCATGGAGACCCGGGTCCCGTGTTCAAGGCCAACCTTGAGTGACTGTGTAGAGTATGCACTTTCTCCTCGTGTGTGCGTGGGTTTCCTGCGGGTGCTCCGGTTTCCTCCCACAGTCCAAAGATGTGCAGGTTAGGTGGTAAATTTTCCCTTAGTGGTTAGGTGGAGTTACGGGAATAGAGCGGGGGAGTGGGCCTAAGTAGGATGCCTCAGAGGGTTGGTGCAGGCTTGATGGGCTGAATGGCCTTCTGCACTGTAGGGATTCTATCATGTAGTGTATCTGGACTTCTAGAAGGCATTTGATAAGGTGCCACATAAAAGGTTAATACACAAGGTAAGATCACAAAGGGTTCGGGGTAATTTATTTGCTTGGATAGAAGACTGGCCAACCGACAGAACGCATAGAGTCGGGATAAATTAGTTTTTCTGGTTGGCAAGATGCAACTAGTGAGGTACCATAGGGTTCGGTCCTTGGGTCCCAACTATTTAAAATGTAGATTAATGATTTGGATGCCGGGTTAGAAAGTACTAGCCAAATTTACAGATGATACTAAAGTAGGTGGGACAGTAACTTCCAAAAAAGAAATTTACATTAGGTTTAGGTGAGTGGATCAAAATTTTGCAGATGGAGGTTAACATGGAGAGGTGTGAAGTTATCCATTTTGGTCAGAAAAATGGAAAGGCAACTTATTATCTAAATGGAGAGAAACCTCAGAGTGCTTCATTGCAGAGGGATCTGGGTGTCCTTGTGCATGAATCGCAGAAAACTAGTATGCAGGTACAGCAGGTAATATGAAAGACAAATGGAATTTTGGCCTTTTATAGCTAAAGGAATAGAGTATAAAAGAAAGGAAATGTTGCTGCAACTGTACAAGGCAATAGTGAGACTGCACCTGGACTACAAAGAAAAATTACAGCATAGGAACAGGCCCTTCGGCCCTCCAAGCCTGCGCCAATCCAGATCCTCTATCTAAAATTGTCGCCTATTTCCTAAGAATCTGTATCCCTCTGCTCCCTACCCATTCATGTATCTGTCTAGATACATCTTAAATGACGCTATCGTGCCCACCTCTACTACCACCGCCGGCAATGCGTTCCAGGCACCCACCAGCCTCTGCGTAAAGAACTTTCCACGCATATCTCCCTTAAACCTTTCCCCTCTCACTTTGAACTTGTGACCCCAAGGAATTGAGTCCCCCACTCTGGGGGGGGAAAAGCTTCATGCCATCCACTCTCATGATTTTGTAGACCTCAATGAGGTCCCCCCCTCAACCTCCGTCTTTCTAATAAAAATAATCCTAATCTACTCAACCTCTCTTCATAGCTAGCGCCCTCCATACCAGGCAACATCCTGGTGAACCTCCTCTGCACCTTCTCCAAAGCATCCATATCCTTTTGGTAATGCGGCGACCAGAACTGTACGCAGTATTCCAAATGTGGCCGAACCAAAGTCTTATACAACTGTAACATGACCTGCCAACTCTTGCACTCAATACCCCTTCCGATGAAGGAAAGCATGCCGTGTGCCTTCTTGACCACTCTATCGGCCTGCACAGCCACCTTCAGGGTACAATGGACCTGAACACCCAGATCTCTCTGTGCATCAATTTTCCCCAGGGCTTTTTCATTTACCGTATAGTAGTGTGTACAGTTTTGGTCCCCTTACTTGAGGGATGTTGTTGTATCAGGGGCTGTTATTAGGAGATTCATTTCATTGATTCTAGAGTTGAGGGGTTTGTCTTGAAGAAAGATTGAGCAGTTTGGGCCTATACTCTTTTTTAAAAATAAATTTAGAGTACACAATTATTATTATTTTTTTCAATTAAGGGACAGTTTAGTATGGCCAATCCACCTAACCTGCACATCTTTGGGTTGTGGGGGTGAAACCCACACAGACGTGGGGAGAATGTGCAAACTCCACACGGACAGTGACCCAGGGCTGGGATTCGAACCCGGGTCCTCAGCGCCGCAGTCCCAGTGCTAACCACAGAGCCACATGCCGTCCCCAGTTTGGGCCTATACTCTCGAGTTTAGAAGAATGAGAGGAGATCTAATTGAGGTATACAAGATGATAAAGGGGAGTGACAAAGTAGATACAGAAACAATGTTCTCTTGTGGGGCAATTCAGAATGAGATGCTGTAGTTTTCGGATAAGGGGCAGCAGATTTAAAACAGAGGTGAGGAGAAATAACTTTTCTCAAAGAGTCGTGAATCGTGGACTTCAGTACCCCACAGTGCAGTGGATGCTGAGACAGCGAGTAAAGTTAAGGAGGAGATGGACAGATTTTTAATTCGTAATGGGTTGCAAGGTTATGGAGAACGGGCAGGAAAGTGGAGTTGAGGCAGAGATGAGATAAGTTCATGAGGTACAGGAGCAGAATTAAGCCATTTGGCCATCGAGTCTGTTCCGCCATTCGATCATAGCTGATCACATCCTGGTCTTGACACCACCGTCCAGTCCGTTCTCCATGATCAGCCATGATCTCATTGAATGGCAGAACGGGCTCGAGGGGCTGAATGGCCTATTCCTCTCGTTCATATGTTCACCAACCAAGAGGATAGTCTGTTGAATCATTCGTAACACAATAGACATTCTTGCTTTGACAGCATGTCACTGCTGTTAGCAATCAGCAGATTTGAATTGGTGTTCTTTTGTTTCCTTTGCACTGAATTGCATTCAGATTTAAATGTGTCTATTCTATGTTTAATGGTTTTAATCCAGAATAACTGGGAGAGTGAAAGGCCAGATGCTGTTATGGTCCTTTCTAGTGATTGTCTCAGTGAACAATACTGTTTTTGGAGACGACATGCATGGTGTTCCTTTGGACAACGCAGGGTTGTGGTACAATGATATAGCCGCGGACAGGGAGGTTCCGTTTAACACCTTTGGTGTCGGTGATCAATATTTTCATCGCTTCAAACTTTTTTGCAATATATCCAAAGCTTGGCCTAGTTTATTCTCATTGTAGAAAGGTTTTGGATTGGGAGCTTTAGATCACTGATTCTGTTCCTGAAAAAGCTTTGGTATGGCCCGTGAGATTGGTTGGTTCTCCATGATGTTGATAAATGTGTAAGATTTAAATAAATAATTTAATAAGTACAGTCAAAAACGTCGTCTTTATTTTTTAAAGGTTTCTTGTTGTGGTATTATCACCTGTAATACAAATCTAAATATCGTATTTTGATCAGCTGAAATGCTGTTTGGCCAAACTATTAAAGTATAAATTGCTGGTTAACATTGGGAGATCTGTTGTCATACACAACTTGTGCTTATCGAGCACCTTTGAGATAGGCTGAATGCACTTTACAAAAGCATCATTCGACACTGAGCCACCATTGAGAGATATAGGGCAGATGATAAAACTCTTGGTCAACAACATACGTTTCAAAGAGCCATTTAAACGACGAAAGAGGTTTAAAACCAGGGGCAGTCTCCGAATAAGGGACAGGCCATTTAAGACTGAGCCGAAGAGAAACTTCTTCACTCAGAGTGGGGAGAATCTTTGGAATTCTCTACCGCAGAGGGCTGTGAAAGCTCAATCATTGAACATGTACAAGACAGAGATCGATAGATTTCTGGGAGCCAATGGGGGCCTCACGGTAGCATGGTGGTTAGCATCAATGCTTCACAGCTCCAGGGTCCCAGGTTCGATTCCCGGCTGGGTCACTATCTGTGTGGAGTCTGCACATCCTCCCCGTGTGTGCGTGGGTTTCCTCCGGGTGCTCCGGTTTCCTCCCACAGTCCAAAGATGTGCGGGTTAGGTGGATTGGCCATGCTAAATTGCCCGTAGTGTAAGGTTAATGGGGGGATTGTTGGGTTATGGGTATGCGAGTTACGTGGGTTTAAGTAGGGTGATCATTGTTCGGCACAACATCGAGGGCCGAAGGGCCTGTTCTGTGCTGTACTGTTCTATGTAATGGCATTAAGGGATATGGAGATGTGACACCTTCCCGGATTGATGCAGATGATCAGCCATTGTCAGATTGAATAGCGAAGCAGACTCAATGGGCCGAATGGCCTACCTCTGTTCCTATGTTAGAAAGGGACTCCCAGAACTTGGGTCTTAACCAGCTGAAGGCATAGCCGTAGTGGTAGATTGATTAAAATAGAGGATGCTCAAGAAGCCAGAACTGAAGGAAGCACAGATACCTTGGAGGATTATGGGTCTGGAGGAGATGACAGAGATGGGGCTTGTGGACTGGCATGGTGATGCAAATGACTATGGAGGGATATGAAAACACGGGTGAGAATTTTAAAATTGGGAGCCATCGAGGAGATGGGGATGGGTGAAAGAGATGCATGTTAGTAAATGAATAGCAGAGATTTGGCTGTTTTCAATTTTATGGAGGGTAGAAGGTGAGGGAGGAGTGCTCTGGAATCGTCCAGAGGTTACAGGCATGGGCGGCAGTTTCAGCAGCAGATTAATTGAGGCAGGGCAGAGTTGGACAGTGTTAGAGGTGGAAATAGGCAGTGTGGCGTGATGACGTGGATACGCGTTTGGAAGCTGAGCTCTGGGCCACTCATGCCACCAAGCTTGCGAGCAGTCTGGCTCAGCTTCAGACAATTGCCAGGGAGAGGGACGACGTTGGGGGCTAGGGCCCGCTTCATTTTTATTAATTACAAAGGAATTGTTTCCGCTTTGTAACCTAATAATTAGATTACAATCTGAAGTTGACACTTGTCAACGAAGATCTATTCCAAACAATTTGAAGAATTTAGTAGCCCAGAATTATAGTTCAGTATAACAATCAAGTGTTCAGAACAGTGTGTGTTGTCTGTTATAGAATCCACCTTTCTTTAGGTTCAGCACGGTAGCACAAGTGGATAACACTGTGGCTTCACAGTGCCAAGGTCCCAGGTTCGATTCTCCACTGGATCACTGTCTGTGCAGAGTCTGCACGTTCTCCCCGTGTCTGCGTGGGTTTCCTCCGGGTGCTCTGGTTTCCTCCCACAGTCCAAAGACATGCAGGTTAGGTGGATTGGCCATGATAAATTGCCCTTAGTGTCCAAAAAAGGTTAGGAGGGGTTATTGGGTTACAGGGATAGGGTGGAAGTGAGAGCTTAAGTGGGTCAACTGGCCTCCTTCTGCACTGTATGTTCTACGTTCTACATTCATCCCACGGTAGCATAGTGGTTAGCATAAATGCTTCACAGCTCCAGGGTCCCAGGTTCGATTCCCGGCTGGGTCACTGTCTGTGCGGAGTCTGCACGTCCTCCCCGTGTGTGCGTGGGTTTCCTCCGGGTGCTCCGGTTTCCTCCCACAGTCCAAAGATGTGCCGGTTAGGTGGATTGGCCATGCTAAATTGCCCGTAGTGTCCTAGAGAGTAAGGTTAAGGGGGGAGGGTTGTTGGGTTACGGGTATAGGGTGGATACGTGGGTTTGAGTAGGGTGATCATTGCTCGGCACAACATTGAGGGCCGAAGGGCCTGTTCTGTGCTGTACTGTTCTATGTTCTATGGTCGTCATGTTGCTGTTTATGGGAGCTTGCTTTAAATTGGCTGACACGTCTCATACATTACAACAGTGACTATACTTAAAAGCTGGGTAGTTATAAAGAGCTTTGGTTTATTCTGAGTTCATGAAAGATGCTATTTAAATACATATCTTTCAGGGAGTTTCGTCCTTTTACTTCAGATCATTTTCTTCCCGCAGGTTTCTTTTTACAAAGGGTTTGCATTTACCTGGAAGTGCCTTCTTCAGAAAAACCAAGATGCCCAAAAAAGCAGGTATTCAAGCGAATGTCAAGTGATGCTGAAGCTTGTGTTGATGGTTAACAATCCTGCTAGAGGTGCACCGCCACTTGGGAAACATGACTGTAGTTAGTTTACACAAATTTAGTGTCGGTCCAGAGGGTTTTAGATTTTGCATTAATGTTAAAACGGTGCTGCGCTAAAACCTGAACTCTGAAGTACAACTCAGTCAGGCCCCAGCACTCTTCCAACTGCATTTACACTCTAACTGCAATATTAGTGTGAAACAAACCAACCGTTTGTAGTGTAAAATCTTCAGATATTCCTGTAGCGTTAGAGATCAAATTCATTGTGCAGCAAGAAATTGTTTTCAACCCTCTGAATTTCACCGTCTTGGATTTTGCTGTCCTTTTTAAAAGACTACTTGTATTGTTGCAGCAAAAGGCTCAAAGCCCTAAATACGTTGCTGGAGATGGTCCAGAGGTTTCCATATGAAGACCCTACCTATGACAAATTACAGGAGGACCTGGAGAAGATGCGAGCCAAGTTTAAGCAGGTTTGTGAGGTTACGAGATTACACTCTATACGGTCACTTTCAGAAAGGGTGAGAGATTTCACATACACACTTTGGACCTGGTGTGACCAGTGAAGTATGGTGCTTATTGTTGGAAAGGAGTGCAAGGGGACTCTTGGACAGAGAGGTATTATTGCAACTGAGCTCCAACCTGTTGTTGTTTGATATCCACACACAACAGTTATTGTAGCAGAGGTTGAATTGGCCAGGAGTAACAATATTGTCCCCTTTTTTCTTCCTCTGCAGCTGCTAGTCAGTTAGAGCCAGGCCGTAACCCTGAGACTTGCTTTGTTTACACGGCGCCCTATATTGTGCAACCTAATTCCTCATCAAATCTCTGCCAGAACCTGCGTTAATGCCAGAAAGTAATTTTTTAATGCGTGCATTAATAGCTAAAAAATGTAATCATAACATAGCTGTGTTAAATGTACTGAAGATGCTGAGAAGAAGCAGAAGCATTTCGTATCATGGGAATATAACCTTATCATACAGTGATCTGGCACAGATGCCATTCAGCTCATGATGCCTATACTGTGTCACACTATTGGTGCCTTGGGAGAATCCGGAATTAATTATTAATCAGTTGAACATAAGTGTTTAATAGTCTGCAGTACTAACCATTCTTCTAGTTTATGAGCACAATTCAGAGTTTAAACTAAATTCATATATTATCTTACAAACTAAGGCCGTAAAGTACTAGAAAAATGCAGCAGATCTGGCAGCATCTGTGGAGAGAGAAACACGTTTTGACTCTTCTGTATGACTCTTGAAAGCTGAAGAGAAGTAGAAATGTGATGGATAGCAACACAATATCTGACTGAAAAAAATTTATCAATCAGAATTTGGCCATGGTGGCACAGTGGTTAGCACTGCTGCCTCACAGCACCAGGACCCGGGTTCAATTCCAGCCTCGGGTGACTGTGTGGAGCTTGCACTTCCTCCCCGTGTCTGCGTGGGTTTCCTCGGGGTGCTCCGGTTTCCTCCCACAGTCCGAAGATGTGCAGGTTAGGTGGATTGGCCATGCTGAATTGCCCTGAGTGTCCAGAGATTAGGTGGGGTTATAGGGATAGGGCAGGGGAGTGGGCCCAGGCAGGGTGTTCTTTCAGAGGGTCAGTGCAGACTCGATGGACCCAATGGCCTCCTGCACTGCAGGGATTCTATTTTTTTTAATTAAATTTCCACCTGAATCAATAGATCAGAGATTTTGGTGTTTAAATTAAACCTATCCTATATTTAAGTGGCGAGCCTTTTCGAAACGATAATAGACTGCTTAACTACGGAAAGTACACTCTTTATATATATACACACACACACACACACACACACACACACACACTGCAAGGTCCAGAAATTGGACGTTCTGAATTCTCCCTCTGTGCACCTGAACAGGCTCCGGAATGTGGTGACTGGGGGCTTTTCACAGTAACTCCATTGCAGTGTTAACGTAAGCCTACTTGTGACAATAAAGATAATAAAAATGCCAAGCTTTTGTTTTATTCTTTTGTTTCAGATTTGCTCCCTGCTGAACGTCCAACCTGCCTTTCAAAATGCCACAGCAGCGGGCATGTCCTTCTGAAGCAGATCATTATGACTGACCTCAGTAACGCTGTTTATAGGGCGAGAGTTGACTGTAATGAGCCTGGCTTCCCTTGTCCGAAGTTATCTCTACAAGCAGATGTGGAGGAATCAACTGGATAAAGTGGAATTCTCTCAAAGAGTAGACATTTCATAACCGTGGATTTCAAAGTGATGTTGGAAAGGGATGCATTTGCTGCTGAAAAGGAGAAGTTAATTCATGTTCCTTTGACTGTCGTTTAATGGTTTTCGTTTTGAAAAATCACTACAGCAAAACTATGGGAGTTGACATTCCTGCTGGGAGCTTGAATTGAGCGAACTTCCAGGGCTTATCAGTTTGATTTTATTTCCCTCAGGCACACTTGTACTGAACTTTCTCTGTAAATTGCTGGTATATTTCTAATTATTTCAGAAAATTACAGCACAACTAGTTCTCAATATCAGCAACGAGGTAAGGAGATGATTTAATTGATGTTGGTTTGAGGGATAGATATTGGATAATCCCTTACTTTTCTTCAAAATAGCACTATGGGAACTTTACACATCCGTCTGAGGGGGAAAGCTTAGTCTTGATTTAATATTTTGTCAGAAATGTCTGACCATGAAGCACTGAAAATGAAAATCACTTATTGTCACGAGTAGGCTTCAATGAAGTTACTGTGAAAAGCTCCTAGTCGCCACATTCCTGGGCCTGTTCGGGGAGGCTGGTATGGGAATTGAACCGTGCTGCTGGCCTGCCTTGGTCTGCTTTCAAAGCCAGCTCTTTAGCCCAGTGAGCTAAACCAGCCCCACTGCACTGGGCCATCAGCCCAGATTATGTCCTCGATTCTCTGTATTGAGATTTGAACCAAGGTTCGTGACATAGAGTCGGCGTGTTTAGTGGAGCTACGTGGAATTTTGGCGATTATAAATTATGAGCAGCAATTTTAGTGGTTGTTAACGAGCCTAAATTATTTATTGTAGTTGTAAAACCATTCAAAATTCCATGGCCAAAGTGGCTGAGAGTTTTAATATTGATGCTGGCGTTGGACTGGGGTGAGCACAGTAAGAAGTCTTACACCAGGTTAAAGTCCAGCAGGTTTGTTTAGAATCACTAGCTTTTGGAGCACAGCTCCTTCCTCAGTTTTGATATTGCAATGGTTTGTACTGAATTTAAATCTTTTATTGAAATTTATTAATTTAATAAATCAAGATTAAAAATCAGTGCTCATGCTTCTTGAATTACCCATCACATCAAATTCTTACATTAAATTCCTTTGTACTTTGTGGGTTATACTGACTCTTTTCTCCAATCAGTGTGCTGTATTTTCACAGAATATTACAAGAGCTGACTAGGCCCTTCGGCCCATCAAGTCTGTACCGAGACAAGAAAAACACCTGACCTGCCTACTTAATCCCATTTACCAGCAGTTGGCCCATAGTCTTGTATGTTCTGACGCGCCAAGTGCTCATCCAGGTACTTTTTAAAGGATGCAAGGCAACCCGCCTCTACCATCGTCCCAGGCAGTGCGTTCCTGACCGTCACCTTCTTCTGAGTAAAAATGTATTTCCTCAAATCCCCCTAAACCTCCTCCCCTCACCTTGAACTTGTGTCCCCTCGTAACTGACCTTTCAATGAAGGGGAACAGCTGCTCCCTATCCATCCTGTCCATGCACCTCAATCCTGTACACCTCGATCAGGTCGCCCCTCCGTCATCTCTGCTCCAGCGAAAACAGCCCAAGCCTATCCAACCTCTCTTCATAACTTAAATGTTCCATTCCAGGCAACATCCTAGTGAATCTCCTCTGCACCTCCCTCAGTGCAATCACATCCTTCCTATAATGTGATGACCAGAACTGCACACAGTACTCCAGCTGTGGCCTCGCCAAAGTTCTATACAACTCAAACATGGCCTCCCTGCTTTTGTCATCTATGCTTCGATTGATAAAGACAAGTGTCCCATATGCCTTTTTCACCACCTGATTAACCTGCCCTTCTGCCTTCAGAGATCTATGGACAAACACGGAAAGGTCCCTTTGTTCCTCAGAACTTCCTAGAGTCAGGCCATTCATCGAATACTTCCTTATCACATTATTCCTTCCAAAGTGTATCACTCTCACTTTTCAGAGTTAAATCTGCCACTTTTCTGCCCACTTGACCATCCCGTCTCTATCTTCCTGTAATCCAAGACTCTCAGCCTTACTGTTAACCACCCGGCCAATCTTTGTGTCATCGCAAACTTACTGATCCTACCCCCCACATCATCTATGTCATTTATATAAATGATGAATAATGGGGGACCCAACACTGATCCATGTGGTACGCTACTGGACACTGGCTTCCAGTCACTAAAGCAGCTGTCTGTCATCATCCTCTGTCTCCTACAACTAAGCCAATTTTGAATCCATCTCATCTGCTGTAGATTTTTCTGACTTTTGACTCCTTTCCCACCCTGCGATTTTCCTTTCACACGGGCCACCGCGTCTGCGATAAGGCACCTTATTCAGTTGCATCGCGTAGATGTTTGTAAATTTTTCCTTGCTGGATGCGTAGTTCGTCCATTCATCCACAAACTACCTTGGGAGAAGAGGTGGGGCTTGTTATATTTCACCTCTGCCTGATTTTTGGGGTTTATGGAATAGGGTCTTCAAACTTGGGGGGGGGGGGGGGGGGGGGGATGATTTATCATCAATCAGCAGTTGCCAGACTTATTGTCATTCAAAAGTAATCCTGGAATTTACAGTGCAGAAGGGGGCCATTCAGCCCATCGAGTCTGCACTGGCCCTTGGAAAGAGCACCCGACTTAAGCCCACACCTGCACCCTATCCCCGTAACCCCACCTCACGTTTTTTTTGGACACAGTAATTTAGCATAGCCAATCCACCTAACCTGCACATCTTTGGACTATGGGAGGAAACCGGAGCACCCGGAGAAAACCCACACATACACAGGAGGAACGTGCAGACTCCGCACAGACAGTGACCCAAGCCGGGAATCGAACCTGGGACCCTGGAGCTGCTGCGAAGCAACTGTGCTAACTGTGCTGCATTACCATGCTAATATGGAAACTAGCAATACAATGAGGAAATATGACATTTCATAAACTATATCTCACGGCTCAGTTTAAATAAAATCACCTCCAGGCATGTCCCTCACTAAAACTGGTCACGGCAGGATGGATAGTCACATGACCATGGGTGCTGGTAGCCAAAAAAGAGCTGCATTAAATGGACGCAATGAGCAGAAACTCAGCTGGTGTTTGGGAGGTGAGTCTGAGTTCCAGTGTAGTTTTTTTTTTGAGCTGGTGAAAAAGACTGCAGGAGCCAGAGTTGTGCGAGATGCAACATTTGCTTGAAATTCCACAATTTTGTGTGCTGATTTGGGGTAAATTGCACTGAAACAGCCAGCACATCCCACTGGAATAGGACTTGATTACTCACCTGACATGGTCACGTGCTAGTGCCAGCGTGAGGAGAGTTGGTTGACTATCCCCTTGAGAGTTACTTGAGGGTTTACACCTGGCTAGGAGTTTGAAAAGTTCTGGCTTCATGTTGGGTCCAGGCTCGAGCTGCCTTCCGAAGCCAGCTTCGCTCCCCCCTCCTCTGTTTACTGGGGCTGTTTGGTTAAACTTCCTGGAACACTACCTCTCCTTCAGCTCCCCCTCTGAGATGTCCCTGTCTGACTGCTCCAGCTATACCACCTTTTGGTCTTCACTTGGCTGTATCGAGAATAATTATATTGCTGGTGAGGAAATGGAAAGGTGTGAATGATATGTGGTGTGGTACGGGTCGTTTAACTTTTCACTTTCCTTGGCTCCCGCCAGGCCAATGTGCCTCCCGATTGATTTCCTTCCGGGTGGGAGGGGCGGGGGACCAAGGCCTGAAGGTGAGGACGGCCGCCATGAGCTCTTTGCCCTCCCACAGACATTGTGTGTATTGTTAGCCCGCCAAGCCAAATGGAAAAGATCCAGATGTGTTGCCTGCAGCTGTGGTCAGATGCTCCAGCAGCTACAAGGGAAAGGAAATTTTGGTCATCTTCAACAAGATGCTGATGTTTTAACTTTGTTCGCGTCTCATGATCTTCTAATTTTCCCCAACCGTGCCAGGTTTATTTTATTGGCACTAATCAACCGTGCAGATGGGTGTCAAATTGCCGAGTGCCTCCGACACTTCCTTCCAGACACATCGCCACGTCGGCTGCAACCTGGACATTGGAAACCGACTCAGTCAGTGGCTTTTAGTCATCTGCAGTTGGGGAACAATTCCGTTGTACTTTCAGACTGCTGAGCGCATTTCAGAATTAATCGACATCCACCAATCGGCGGCATGGTGGCACAGTGGTTAGCACTACAGCCTCTTGTTCCGCACTGTAACTAATCACTGTTTGTCGATGTACCATTTGACAATAAATCAATCAATCAATGAAGGATCTGGTTGTGGTAGTCGGTATTAGGGGTATTATGGTACCCAGGTTGATGCTGTAAGACCACTGCTGTGGGAGGTGCCTGAGACAGCAATATCTTTGGTGAAGCCTGCCTGCTGGTTCCGCCCAGTAAGGTGGAGTATAAGAGCCTGTGTCTCCCTAGCAGCTGCATTCTGTACCTGCGCTGCTGGGGGAAACATCCAATAAATCCAAAAACAAGTCCAATAAAGCCTTCAATTGTCATCCAATCTCGCTTGATCGAGCATCAATTTATTGGACTGGTTTTTGAAGAATGGAGTTCCGAATCAAGCCGGAATGTCTACAACTCCGCCCCCACGTGGCAAATGTAGCAGCGACCTTCAAATATTGGCTGCAATATCGTGCTTCAATGGGCACCTCAGGACGGCCACAACTACACCCATGGAGGACCAGAAGGTGCAAGTTCTTCACTCAAGGGTGAGCCCAGAGATCTACACCCTCATCGAGGATGCGGACGATTTCGAAGCCGCGATGGCCCTGTTGAAAGGACACGACATCCGCCCAGTGAACCAGGTCTACGCCCGATATCTGCTAGCAACGAGGCAACAACTCCCGGGGGAATCGCTGGAAGAATTCGACCATGCGCTCCTGGTGTTAGGCAGGAACTGTGACTGCCCACAGGTTTCAGCCAGCGACCACACAGAACTTTTGATCCGGGACGCATTAGTTGCAGGAATGCTGTCCTCCCAAATCCGTCAGCGGCTGCTAGAGAAAGAGACACTAGGCCTCAAGGAGGCACGGGCCCTTGCTAGCTCCCTGGATGTGGCCTCCCGAAACGCCCGCGCGTACGTCCCCGACCGCGCGGCAACACCTATGGCAGCGTGGAACCCCCCTGCGGCCGACTCCGATGCATCCCCCATCACCCCCCGCAAGCTTGTGCTGCGTGACTACCAGGCAACCCCGGGGGGCCCCGCTGCTATTTTTACGGGCAAGCCAAGCACCCCCGACAGCGCTGCCCGGCCAGCTCCTCCACCTGCAAAGGGTGCGGCAAAAAGGGCCATTTTGTGGCGGTATGCTAGGCCCGGGCGGTCGCCGCGGTCTCTGGGGGCGAACCAGGACCGACACCCCAACCCTCTCCACAAGCCGCGTGTGGCCAGCGTGCGCCGCCATCTTGTTCCACAGTGACCACGTGCGACCCGTGGGCGCCGCCATCTTGCACACCCCCAGCCATGTGCGACCAGTGGGTGCCGCCATCTTGGCTGGAGTCTCAGGACCCCGATTCGGATGACCACACATCCCCGAAGAAAACCTCCAGCTTTTGCCACGACTCGCCTCGGTGACCCTGGACCAGTCTCGGCCCCGAACGCTCTCGACCGCGACGACAACCGTGCTCATCAATGGGCATAAATCATCCTGCCTGATCGACTCCGTGAGCACAGAGAGCTTCATACACCCCAACACGGTAAGGCGCTGTTCTCTTCCCATCCACCCAGTTAATCAACGAATCTCCCTGGCCTCCAGGTCTCACTCTGTAGAGATCAAAGGGTACTGCGTAGCGAACCTCACAGTCCAGGGAAGGGAATTAAAAAATTTCTGCCTCTACGTCCTCCCTCATCTCTGTGCTGCCACGCTCCTAGGGTTAGATTTCCAATGTAACCTCCAAAGTTTAACTTTTAAATACGGCGGCCCTATACCCCCCCCCCCCCCCCCCTCACTGTCTGTAGCCTCGCTACCCTCAAGGTCGAGCCGCCTTCCCTTATTGCGAACCTCACCCCGGGTTGCAAACCCGTCGGCACTAGGAGCAGACAGTACAGTGCCCAGGACCGGACCTTCATTCGGTCGGACGTCCAGCGGTTACTGAAGGAAGATAATATCGAGGCTCGCAACAGCCCCTGGAGAGCTCAAGTAGTGGTTGCAAAGACCGGGGAGAAGCACAGGATGGTCATCGATTATAGTCAGACCATCAACAGGTATACGCAGCTCGACGCATACCCTCTCCCCCGCATATCTGATCTGGTCAATCAGATTGCACAATACAAGGCCTTTTCCACGCTGGATCTAAAATCCGCCTACCATCAGCTCCCCATCTGCCCTAACGACCGCAAATACACTGCATTTGAAGCAGATGGGCAGCTCTACCACTTCCGAAGGGTTCCCTTCGGTCACAAATGGAATCTCGGTCTTCCAACGGGAGATGGACCGAATGGTTGACCGGTACGGTTTCCGTACCTCGATAACATCACCATCTGCGGCCACAGCCAGCAGGACCACGACACCAATCTCCGTAAATTCCTCCATACCGCAAAATTCCTTAACCTAACTTGCAACAAGGACAAATGCGTGTTCAGCACCGACCATCTAGCCATCCTTGGCTACGTGGTGCCCGATGGAGTTATAGAACCAGATCCCGAACGCATGCGCCCCCTCATGGGGTTTCCCCTCCCACACTGTTCCAAGGCCCTGAAACGCTGCCTGGGATTTTTTTCTTATTATGCTCAGTGGGTCCCCAATTATGCGGACAAGGCCCGCCCACTAATTCAGTCCACGGTTTTCCCCTGTCGGCAGAGGCCCGCCAGGCCTTCACCCGCATCAAAGCGGACTTTGCAAAGGCCGCGATGCACGCAATCGACGTATCCCTTCCCTTCCAAGTCGAGAGAGACGCGTCCGACGTAGCTCTGGCGGCCACCCTCAACCAAGCGGGCAGACCCGTGGCCTTATTCTCACGCACCCTCCACGCTTCAGAAATCCGCCATTCCTCAGTTGAAAAGGAGGCCCAGGCCATAGTAAAAGCTGTACAGCACTGGAGGCATTACGTGGCCGACAGGATATTCACTCCCCTCACTGACCAACGGTCGGTTGCTTTCATGTTCGATAATGCACAGCAGGGCAAGATAAAGAACGATAAGATCTTACAGTGGAGGATCGAGCTCTCCACCTACAACTATGAGATCTTGTATCGTCCCGGGAAGTTAAACAAGCCTCCTGATGCCCTATCCCGCGTGGACCGAGTCCGGGCCCTCCACGAGGACCTCTGCCACCCGGGGGTCACTCGATTCTTCCATTTCATCAAGACCCGCAACCTGCCCTACTCCATCGAGGAGGTCAGGACCGCCACCAGGAACTGCCAAATCTGCGCGGAGTGCAAGCCGCACTTCTACAGGCCAGCGAAAGCGCACCTGATAAAGGCTTCCCGTCCCTTTGAATGCCTCAGTATGGACTTCAAAGGGCCCCTCCCCTCCACCGACCACAACACGTATTTCCTGAATGTGATTGACGAGTACTCCCGGTTCCCATTCGCCATCCCCTGTCCCGACATGACCGCAGCCACCATCATAAAAGCCCTCCACAGTATCTTTACCCTGTTCGGTTTCCCCGCCTACATACACAGCGATAGGGGGTCCTCCTTCATGAGCGACGAACTGCGTCAATTCCTGCTTGGGCATTACCTCGAGCAGGACAACCAGTTACAACCCCCGGGGAAACGGACAGGTAGAGAGGGAGAACGGAACGGTCTGGAAGACCGTCCTACTGACCCTACGGTCCAGGAATCTCCCAGTCTCCCGCTGGCAGAGGTCCTTCCTGATGCCCTCCACTCCATCCGATCACTGCTGTGTACCACGACCAACCAAACACCTCACGAACATCTCCTTGTCTTCCCTAGGAAGTCCTCCTCCGGGACCTCATTCTCAACCTGGCTGGCATCTCCTGGATACATCCTGCTCCGCAAACACATGCGGGCGCACAAGTCGGACCCATTGGTCGAGAGGGTCCACCTCCTTCACGCTAACCCTCAATACGCCTACGTGGCGTACCCCGACGGCCGACAGGATACGGTCTCCCTTCGGGACTTGGCGCCCGCTGGATTCCCACCCACACCCCCACCCCCACCCTCCCTCCCACCGGCGCACCCCACAGCCGCCCCCTTCCCAGGTGGATCGGTCCTCCCACCAGTCCCATCCAGGGGTGATGAAGCCGAAGCCATGCTCCCGGAGCCACGGATGCCTGAGCAGGCGAAGCCTGCCTGCTGGTTCCGCCCAGTAAGGCGTAGTATAAGAGCCTGTGTCTCCCTAGCAGCTGCATTCTGTACCTGCGCTGCTGGGGGAAACATCTAGTCCAATAAAGCCTTCAATTGTTATCCAATCTCACTTCTGGAGTCATTGATCGAGCATCACTGGTTATAACAAAAAGTGTGTGTTTCTACTTCATTCTGAAGTCGGGCGTATATTAGACCACTCCGCATTTGTATGAAAGGAGGTTGGGTTGGGTGTGAATTTTCCTTTTGGGTTCCTGAATCCAGCCAATTGGCTAAAACGTGGGTCAGAAACCGCGCACTCTACAGGAAAAGGTCACTCGTGATTTTCCCTAGGACGGCCAATCAATGGTCCGAGGGGGGGCTCGCTCATTAAATAAGCGAAGTGTGCAGGTTGTCAGAGCTGGAGGACTAATCAGAGACCTTCCAGCTTGGAGGCCGGGTCAGGCTGTGACGGCAGTTAGGGTGAAGGCGAGGGAGCTTCAAAATGGAGGCACCATCTCTCCAAGTTTAAATTAAAACGGTGGGTTTTCCAGCTCTGCCAGCTGTTGGGGTATGGGGGGAGGGGGGAACAACCTCAGCAGGAGAGTTTTTTAGAGCAGTATGTAGTCCAACTCGGGAAGGGGCCATACTGGACCTGGTATTGGGGAATGATCCCGGCCAGGTGGTTGATGTTTCAGTCGGTGATTACTTTGGGAATAGCGATCACAATTCCGTAAGTTTTAGAATACTCATGGACAAGGACAAGAGTGATCGGAAAGGAAGAGTCCTAAATTGGGGAAAGGCCAAGTATAACAAAATTCGGCAGGAGCTAGGGAATGTGGATTGGGAGCAGCTGTTTAAGGGTAAATTCTTTTAAGGAAAGGTTGATTAGAGTGCAGGACAGACATGTTCCTGTGAAAATGAAAGATAGAAATGGCAAGATTAGGGAACCATGGATGACGGGTGAAATAGTGAGACTAGCTAAGATGAAAAAGGAAGCATACATAGGATCGAGGCGACTCAAAACTGATGAAGCTTTGGAGGAATATCGGGAAAGTAGGACGAATCTCAAACGCGCAATAAAGAGGGCTAAAAGGGGTCATGAAATATCTTTGGCTAACAGGGTTAAAGAAAATCCCAAAGCATTTTATTCGTATGTAAGGAGCAAGAGGGTATCTAGAGAAAGGATTGGCCCACTTAAAGATAAAAGAGGGAATTTATGCGTGGACTCAGAGGAAATGGGTGAGATTCTTAATGAGTACTTTGCATCGGTATTCACAAAGGAGAGGGACAAGACGGATGTTGAGGCTAGGGATGGATGTTTAAATACTCTCGGTCAAGTTGTCATATGGAAGGGGGAAGTTTTGGGTATTCTAAAAGACATTAAGGTGGACAAGTCCCCAGGACCAGATGGGATCTATCCCAGGTTTCTGAGGGAAGCGAGGGTCGAAATAGCTGGGGCCTTAACAGATATCTTTGCAGCATCCTTAAGCACGGGTGAGGTCCTGGAGGACTGGAGAATTATTAATGTTGTCCCTTTGTTTAAGAAGGGTAGCAGGGATAATCCAGGGAATTATAGACCTGTGAGCTTGACGTCAGTGGTAGGCAAACTGTTGGAGAAGATACTGAGGGATAGGATCTATTCACATCTGGAAGAAAATAGACTTATCAGTGATAGGCAGCATGGTTTTGTGCAGGGAAGGTCATGTCTTACAAACCTAATAGAATTCTTTGAGGAAGTGACAAAGTTAATTGATGAGGGAAGGGCTGTAGATGTCGTATACATGGACTTTAGTAAGGCGTTTGATAAGGTTTCCCATGGCAGGTTGATGGAAAAGGTGAAGTCGTATGGGGTTCAGGGTGTACTAGCTAGATGGATAAAGAACTGGCTGGGCAACAGGAGACAGAGAGTAGTGGTGGAAGGGAGTGTCTCAAAATGGAGAAGGGTGACTAGTGGTGTTCCACAGGGATCTGTGCTCGGACCACTGTTGTTTGTGATCTACATAAATGACCTGGAGGAAGGTATAGGTGGTCTGATTAGCAAGTTTGCAGATGATACTAAGATTGGTGGAGTTGCAGATAGCGAGGAGGACTGTCAGAGAATACAACAAAATATAGATAGATTGGAGAGTTGGGCAGAGAAATGGCAGATGGAGTTCAATCCAGGAAAATGCGAGGTGATGCATTTTGGAAGATCAAATTCAAGAGCGGACGAAATGGTTAATGGAAGGGTCTTGGGGAAAATTGATGTGCAGAGAGATCTGGGGGTTCAGGTCCATTGTACCCTGAAGGTGGCAACGCAGGTTGATAGAGTGGTCAAGAAAGCATACAGCATGCTTGCCTTCATCGGACAGGGTATTGAGTACAAGAGTAGGCAGGTCATGTTACAGTTGTATAGGACTTTGGTTAGGCCACATTTGGAATACTGCGTGCAGTTCTGGTCGCCACATTACCAGAAGGATGTGGATGCCTTGGAGAGGGTGCAGAGGAGGTTCACCAGGATGTTGCCTGGTATGGAGGGTGCTAGCTATGAAGAAAGGTTGAGTAGATTAGGATTGTTTTCGTTGGAAAGACGGAGGTTGAGGGGGGGCCTGATTGAGGTCTACAAAATTATGAGAGGTATGGACAGGGTGGATAGCAACAAGCTTTTTCCAAGATTGAGGTGTCAGTTACAAGGGGTCACGATTTCAAGGTGAGAGGGGGAAAGTTTAAGGGAGATGTGCGTGGAATGTTTTTTACGCAGAGGGTGGTGGGTGCCTGGAACGCTTTACCAGCGGAGGTGGTAGAGACGGGTACGATAGCATCATTTAAGAGGCATCTAGACAGGTATATGAACGGGCGGGAACAGAGGGAAGTAGACCTTGGAAAATAGGAGACAGGTTTAGATAAAGGATCTGGATCGGCGCAGGCTGGGAGGGCCGAAGGGCCTGTTCCTGTGCTGTAATTTTCTTGGGTAGATCGACAGTTCCACCGCGCCACAGCAAAAAACCGCACCGACCTCCTCAGAAGACAAACACGGGACACCACTGACAGAGTACCCTTCGTCGTCCAGTACTTTCCTGGGGCGGAGAAACTACGACATCTTCTTCGCAGCCTCCAACACATCATCAGCGAGGATGGACATCTTGCCAAGGTCACCCCCACACCCCCACTACTGGCCTTCAAACAACCGCGCAACCTCAAACAAACCATTGTTTGCAGCAAATTACCCAGCCTTCAGAACAGCAACCACAACACCACAAAACCCTGCCAGGGTAATCTCTGCAAGACATGCCAGATCATCGACATGGACACCACCATTACACGTGGAAACACCACCCACCAGGTACGCGGCGCATACTTGTGCGACTCGACCAATGTAGTCTACCTCATACGCTGCAGGAAAGGATGTCCCAAAGCGTGGTACATTGGCGAGACCATGCAGACACTGCGACAACGAATAAACGGGCATCGTGCGACTATCAACAGGCAGGACTGTTCCCTTCCAGTTGGGGAACACTTCAGCAGTCAAGGACATTCAGCCTCTGATCTCCGGGTCAGCATTCTACAAGGAGGCCTTCAGGAGACGCGACAACGCAAAATTGCTGAGCAAAAACTTATAGCTAAGTTCCGCACGCATGAATGCGGACTCAACCGGGATCTGGGATTCATGTCGCATTACATTCGGCCCCCACCAACAAGCCTGGACTTGCAGAGGCCTACCGACTGAACTGGCTTGGGACAATTCACACCTCTTTAACCTGGAGTTACCTCTCTCTCTGCATCTTTGATGATTTGATTGCCTGCAGGTGCTCTCATTCCGGGGCATCTCTGACTGTGTCTATATAAACATTTCTGGAACAAGCCTTTCCATTCACCTGAAGAAGGAGCCGTGCTCCGAAAGCTCGTGTTTGAAACAAACCTGTTGGACTTTAACCTGGTGTTGTAAGACTTCTTACTTTGTTCTTTGTTCTTTGTACTCCTGCACCCAGGCTGGCCGAGAGGGCCTCGAGCGTCCCGAAACCTCAGATACCTGCGGAAACCCGGAGGTTGACTGGAAAATCCCAATCAAGCGACTTTATTTTGCCACAAATGGTTGGGAGCATCTCATTTTGGCTACCCACTGCCCTGAGTGGCTTATTTTTAACTCCTGCCCGCCTTCAATACCGGCCCTAATAGGGCCTTAAAATCAAGCCTTGAGGCTCAAACATAGATTAGTTCATTAGGAATTATTCAGAATCAGTTAATTAAATAAATCTTGCATTTAACAAAAATCAGTGTCAGTTTGGGGAGCCATGGGCGGGATTGGCCGATTGCCGACACCGAAATCGCGTTGGCCTGTCTGCCGGAGAATCTGATTTTATGCCAAATCAGGGGCGGTGCCATTTTTCAGATGCTCCTCCCCCTCAAAAACGACGCAATCGCTGAGGACACCGCACTCCATCGGGACGGCCTCAGGACGTCAGCTGATCCCCTGAAGCTTTGTCCCCAATGGGCCTCGGTCACGTGTCCTCTCAATTTTCATAAACATTAGTGCTGGCTGTGGACTGTGTCCAGCGCCGCCGCAGTCGGGTGGGGGGGAGCTGTTCCGCTGGCCGGAGGGGGTGGGGGGGGCTCAGCGGGGGCTGGGGGTACTGGTGGGGGGTGATCTGGGGGTGGCGAGGGGGGGGTTCGCTATCTGGCAGGCCAGGTCTGCGCGCGGTCGGTGCCATGTTGTACAGCACGGCTGTCGCAGGCTGCTGCCGTGCGCATGCGCGGCCACAGACCCGGCAATTCTGCGCCCGTGTCCGCAAGTAAAGCTGGGGGTTTTACATGGAACGACTGCTAGCCCCCCCCCCCCCCCCCCCCCCCCCCACCGGGTGCAGCATCGGTCGGAAGGCCAGACGCTTCCTCCGGACAAAGCCGTAAATTCGGAGAATCCAGCCCCATGTATCTACCAGATCATCATTTTTATAAACCCCTTTCCGTCAGGTGGGGAAATGTGACGTCCTCACAAGGTGCGGCCGATGTGACTCCAGACCCTGAGGGAGCTGATTGATTTGTAACTGGCCTCTGAATCATAATAATCGCTTATTGTCACAAGTAGGCTTCAAATGAAGTTACTGTGAAAAGCCCCTAGTCGCCACATTCCGGCGCCTGTTCGGGGAGGCTGGTACGGGAATTGAACCTGTGCTGCCGGCCTTGTCCTGCATTACAAGCCAGCTGTTTAGCCCATTGTGCTAAACCAGCCCAATCACCTCACCTCAGTTGGCGAGAAAGCCGCACCGCCACCTTCTTACCTGCAGTTCAGGCTGCGCAAAAATAAAACCAGAGATGGGAAAATCCCCTGAATTACGTTTTTTAAATTCTGGACAATTGTATTTTAATTTTTGCAGAGACACCCAGTGGACAAGTGTGAAATTACAGCCAGATAATCAACCTTTTAAAATCGTTTGATCTCTCAGACATATGTGCGCACGTCACCCAGAACCTTTGACAGTAAATCTGATCTATTTTCTGTTTGGAGGTGGAATGTTCAAGATTTAAACATAGGCCTCTTGCCTTTTCATAAAATTCAGGTTAATAATCAATGTTTGAAGGTTAATTAATATTTTCTTTATATTTGATCTGGAAATGAGCTTCTGACCACATATCTGCATCATCACTCGGGCTGCCTATTTCCACACGGAATATCTCCTGACTCTACCCAGTTCATCTCAGACCATTACCCATGACCTTTGTTGCCTCCCAATTTGACTATATCAACACACCCCAGCCAACCTCATACATTCTGCTCTCAGTATATTGGTTATCCAAAGCTCTACTGAATCATAGAATTTGCAGTGCAGAAGGAGGCCACTCGGCCCATCGAGTCAGCACCAGCCCTTGGAAAGAGCACCCTACCCAAGGTCAACACCTCCACCCTATCCCCATAACCCAGTAACCCCACCTATCCTTTTTGGACACTCAGGGCAATTTATCATGGCCAATCCACCTAACCTGCACATCTTTGGACTGTGGGAGGAAACCCACGCAGACATGGGGAGAATGTGCAGACTCTGCACAGACAGTGACCCAAGCCGGGAATCGAACCTGGGACCCTGGCGCTGTGAATCAACAGTGCTAACCACTATGCTGCTGTGCCGCCTACTGCTTACATTCTAATTCTGTGCACCAAGAACCACCGCTATGCTCACTGATCTACATTGTCTCCTACTTAAACTATGCCTCGATTTGAAAACTCTGATCCTTGTTTGAACCACTCCATGGTTTTCCTCTTCCTATCTCTGCGGGGCAGCATGGTAGCACAAGTGATTAACTATGGCTTCACAGTGCCAGGGTCCCAGGTTTGATACCCCGCTGGGTCACTGTCTGTGCGGAGTCTGCACGTTCTCCCCGTGTCTGCGTGGGTTTCCTCCGGGTGCTCCGGTTTCCTCCCACAGTCCAAAGACGTGCAGGTTAGGTGGAGTGGCCATGCTAAATTGCTCTTTGCGACCAAAAATGGATTAAGAGGGGATATTGGGTTACAGGGATAGGGTGGAAATGAGGGTTTAAGTGGGTCGGTGTAGACCCGATGGGCCGAATGGCCTCCTTCTGCCACCGTGCTGCCCCCGTAACCACAGTATTAATGTGGCTAGTCCAATTCAGTTTATGATCAATGGTAACCCCAGGATGTTGATTGTGGGAGATTCAGCGATGGTAATGCCATTGAATGTCAAGGGCTGATGGTTAGATGCTCTCTTGTAGGAGATGGTCATTGCCTGGCACTTGTGTGGCGCAAATGTAACTTGTCACATGTCAGCCCCAAGCCTGGATATTGTCCAGGTCTTGCTGCATTTGGACATGGACTGCTTCATTATCTGAGGAGTTGTGAATGGTGCTGAACATTGTGCAGTCATCCGTAAACATCCCCACTTCTGACCTTATGATGGAAGGGAGGTCATTGATGAAGCAGCTGAAGATGGTTGGGCCTAGGACACTACCCTGAGGAACTCCTGCAGGGATGTCCTGGAGCTGAGATTATTAACATCCAAACAATTTGCCCTTATATAGATTGGTGACAAATTTTGCTTTAGCTTGCTTCTGTCAAATGCTTCGAGATGTTTTATTATGTTAAAGGCCTGATATAAATACAGGAAATTACTGTAATACTCCCGCAACTGATATTTAGTGAAAAACATTTTCTTTCTTTTTTACGTTCTGTACATTTATACAATACGTACCTGATTAAGGTGCTAAGCGTCACGGTGAAGGAATCTTCTGTTACCATCGAAATTTCGCTTACACAGTGTCCTTGTAGGAAGCAACAAAAAAAGAAGAAAGAATGTGTATTTATAAAGTGCTTCTCACAACTTCGGTATATCCCAGAGCACGTTATAGGCAATGAAGGCCTTGGGCTGTCGAGCCAATGTTGTGTAATGTCGAAACCTTTTGTCCCATTGGCCTTCATTCTATTCAAATCCAGATCCCATAGGTGAAAGGAGCAGAGAAAGACGGCACCACTCGAATCTCCATTTGTTTGAGCAATTTGTCAAAGTCAAACACGCACTTGTTTGTTGAGTTTCCACAAAGAAACAGATGATAGTACTGTATCCATCAGCCAAAATCGAATTTGTCTCAAAGCAGAAGGCTTACCGTTATGAAATGAAAATGAAAATCGCTTATTGTCACGATTAGGCTCCAAATGAAGTTACTGTGAAAAGCCCCTAGTCGCCACATTCCGGCGCCTGTCCGGGGAGGCTGGTACGGGAATTGAACCCGTGCTACTGGCCTGCCTTGGTCTGCTTTAAAAGCCAGCGATTTAGCCCAGCGTGCTAAACCAGCGAGAGTTATAAAATAATTACTTTATAGTGAATGAAATGAGCACTAATGTTTTGAAGAAGTAGATTTTAAAATATTTATTCTGCTCATTGTTGACAACCTTGTAACAAATTACCTGATAATTTCTCTCATAATCTTCAACTGCTTGTAACAAATACTGGGGAAAATAGCAGGTGATGTGAACTGGTCCAAATGGCATGATTTCCCTCCCCATTCTTGTTCTTCTCCACCCCCCACCCCCCCCCCCCCCCCCCCCCCCCACAATCGCTCTAATCTTTCCACCTACTTTTTTTTCTCCACATAAATCTTTTTTTTAAACTATTTCTGCCGTCACCTATTCTCCACACTTGTCCTGCAGCCTGCGGTTTAGCAGTGCTAAATGATCGCGAGTTGCAACAGAGGACTGTTTACACGCTCTCCACCCCAGCACCACTTTTTAACCGCATTAAGCGCTCTATGCTGAGAACAGACTCCGTGCCATTTCCCATTTGTTTGTTGGCAACAGAAGGACGGCCAGGGTCAGTATAATGAGATCAAATCGGTGGAAGAAAATCTGTTCTGCTGATTTTTCTTCGGGGAGTGGTGGTGGTGGTGGTGGGGGGAGGGGGGGGGGGGGTCATTTGTGAAGGTTACTGGCATAAAGGAAGCAATTATAATGAGGTCTGACTGTATATCAAAGAGCCCTATATCAAAAGTTTCACATCAATATGGAGGGTGTGTGGGGCAGCTGCTGTTTTCTTCTTGTACCCCTCTGTTAGAAGTACAGCATTCATCAGAAAGAAAATTAGGACCAAAACACTTCGGAAAACTGATCCTTTTTACAAAGAAACTAACCTTCTTTGGTTTAACAATTTTAGCTCGTGCTAGTTATTTTTTAACTTGGAATCTATGCTAATATATTTAAACCCAATGTATATTAATATTATTTACTTTTGAATTTATTTGAATAAATACGACATAACATTAACTAAAGAACCACATAGATTTTGCGAATTTTTTGTGCTGTTCTAACACACTTTTCAAATCAGCGTTTGTACTT
The DNA here is from genome assembly GCF_902713615.1 of Scyliorhinus canicula. NCBI lineage: Eukaryota > Metazoa > Chordata > Chondrichthyes > Carcharhiniformes > Scyliorhinidae > Scyliorhinus > Scyliorhinus canicula. The sequence continues at coordinate 194,549,939 of NC_052154.1, read as the reverse complement.
TAACTATTTTACAACGGTAAATGAGTGAATATCGTTGGCACATTTTAGTGCAAACATTATGAAACAAAATGTGTTCAATTTTTCTGTGGGTCCAGTTAAGATACTATTTTCCAATACATATTCCGACTGAAATAATGTAATTGAACCATACTCTGGGATGCGTTTTAATTCCTTTTAACACTTTGCATCGGCAATGAACAATGCCAACCAGTGTTTGTGAAGTCAGTCAATACGACAATTTAGGGCCATGTCTTTAAGAGCGCGACACAAGGTATTTTCCCATCAACTATTCAGCATTGCAGCCTGGCATTAATTAAACAAATTGTCGGCTAGCCTCATTAAGGAGAGCAGAGCCAGATAAAAGAGCACAAGCTCCTTTCTGCAAAGAGACACGTCCTGACAATGGAGGGGGTACATTCTGATGCATGTGCCTGCTGTGGCTGCAGAGAACTCCTGAAATAGGAAAATTAGGGTCATTCAGCTACTTGATGAAGTAGCCCCCTTCCTCGGTGCGCTTAATCCTCTTGTAATTTATGTCCATGCTTGTCCTGAGAATGGCAATGATAAATAACCAGAAGAAAGGGAGGCCGGGACAATGAAATGCTGAACCTAAATTCTTAGAAAGCTGTTTTTATTTTGGAAGTTTCAAGGAGGAAAACCGTTCAAAGCATTTCATAGAATCATCGACAGGCCATTCGGTCCATCACTGCCATCCTGGCTTTTTGAAAGAGCAGTCGTGTCTACTCCAACACCCAAGCTTTTTATCCATCACGCCGTAAGTTCTTCATTCCACTTACGACTTACTTACGGAATCAGCTTCCACCCCCTTTTAACCCGCTCTGCAGCTTTGCAGAGATTCCTGAATAAAAAGGTAACCCATTCATTTGTCCAAGGCAATGCGATGTCCATGAGAAGCTCTACAGTTTTTCCAATGTGGTTGCTGTGGATCGTCGATGTGCTCCGTCTCCCTGGCCAGAGAAGGCGGCACAGATCTTACGCCCACACCGCTGTTTCCAAATTAACTGAAAAACTGGCAGGCCCACAGGGAAAGATGAAAACCCGCATCCTGCAGACAACCTGCACTGTCCCATGGTGGGCAGGTGATCAGATGTGTCTGTATAATGAACAGCGATAGTCCGACAGATATGAATCCCCAGCAGGACATTGAGCAGGATGTGACCTTTTCATTCAGTCTGACCACTTTATTTGCTGAACCACTTTGCAAACACTTTTTTTTAAATAAGTACAGAGAACCCAGTTATTTTTTCCAATTAAGGAGCAATTTAGTGAAGCCAATTCACCTACCCTGCACATTGAGGTTTCATAGAATTTACAGTGCAGAAGGAGGCCATTCAGCCCATCGAGTCTGCAACGGCCCTTGGAAAGAGCACCCTGCTTAAACCCAGATCCCCACCCTATCCCTGTAACCCAGTAATCTCACCCAACATCTTTGAACACTAAGGGCAATTTAGCATAGCCAATTCACTTAACCTGCATATCTTTGGACTGTGGGAGCACCCGGAGGAAACCCACGCAAACAGTGACCCAGTGGGAATCGAACCTGGGACCCTGGGGCTGTGAAGCAACAGTGCTAACAACTGTGCTACCGTGCCGCCAATCCACCTAACCTGCAAATCTTTGGACTGTGGGAGGAAACCGGAGCACCCGGAGGAAACCCATGCAGACACGGGGAGAAAATGTGCCAACTCAATACGGACAGTGACCCGGGGCCGGGATTGGACCCAGATCCTCGGCGCCGTGATGCAGCTGTGCTAACCACTGCACCACCGCGCCGCCCTTCCTCTTTGCAAATCCAACTGGACCAAGTCGTAGAGGTGCTCCATTCGCAACACCAACAATGATTGATATTAATGTGATGCTGGTAATGTAATAGAGCTTCGCAAGGTGCTTTACAGGAGCATTATGAAGTATAATTAGGCACTGAGTCTCATAAAGCAGCCTGAGGACAAGTAGCCAAAAGCTCCATCAAAGAGATAGGTCTGAAAGGAAGAAAGGGAGGTAAAGATTGGAGTGATGTCAGGAGGGGAATTCCCAGATTAGGGCCTAGAGAGCTGAAGGCATGACCACCAACGGGATTAAAATCAGAGGCACCTAAGAATTGGATGACTGCAAATCGCTCGGAGAGCGGTAGACTGGAGGAGATTGTAGGGATAGGGTGGGGAAAGACCCTGGAGGGATTTGAAAACAAGGACAGAGATTTAAAAATCAAGGTATTGCCTGACCATGAACCAAGGTAGTCAGCGAGCGCGGGAGGAGGAGTTTGGGGGGAGCGGGAGTGGGGGTGGGGGGGGGGGGGGGGGTGGAGGTTTGGGGGGCAGTGGGAAGGGTGAATGGTTCTTGGTGTGTGTTAAGACATGAGCAACACAATCTGTCTCGTGGTGAATTGCAGGAGGCCCGTTCTAGTCTGAATGGCAATCTCCAGCCCAAATTGGATGATCGCCAGTAAATCTTTTGTACCGGTCTGGATCCTATCAAATTCCCCCTTTTGTACATCTTAGAACTGAACAAAAGCTAAATGTAAGGGGCACAAGAATTCTGCCTTTCTGAAACTATTTGCTGAATCTTTCATCTCATTGTTAATGAAGATTCTATAGTGATGGGAGTTCTCCGATACCTCTGGACATTGCTGTGGACTGAGTAACTCATTTAACCCCATCCGTGTCTACCATCACAGTTACCATAGAAACACATAGCTACAACACGGAGTCAGGCCATTTGGCCCAAACAGTCCATGTTAGCATTTAGCTTCCATGCGATCAAATAGCTCTCGCCACAAACTAATCATTTCGCCCAACATTGTTCACAGTATGGTGGGGCTTCTGCTGCTCATTCCTGAGACTCCGTCCGTCTTATTTCATCCAACGCTCTCGGAATGTTTTCGGGTGCTGAGGGGTCAAGGACGAGAGGTCACAGATAGAAAAGGCTATGTATAAAAGATATAGAACAGGGCAAGATTTACTAGCTGAGGTAGAGACTAGTGTGTTTATCCACCTTGTCTCTATATTTCCTTTCATGTTTTTATCCTCATCTACCTGAGCAATCTAATCTGGACAGTTGGCACGGCGATGATGACAGTCGCTAACACTGGAAGTGAATTCTACAGCCTCAATACTCTCTGTGTAAATTCTTTCTGCCTTCTGTTCCAAATCTCAGTAACATGAAGCAGCCCCCAAACTGAACCCGGTGGGTCACAGCTGGCCACTTTGCCCAAATTCCATTAACTCCTGGCCTCTGTTTGCTCCCTTTATTTAATCTGGTTTGTAATTCTGCCCCTAATTCCAAATCCCTTCATCTTCTCCAGAAACATCCTGTGTGGTACGTTTACAAAGATTTTCCTTTGGGCTGGTTTAGCACAGTAAGCTAAACAGCCGGCTTGTAATGCAGGACAAGGCCAGCAGCGTGGGTTCAATTCCTGGACCGGCCTCCCCGAACAGGCGCCGGAATGTGGCGACTAAGGGCTTTTCACAGTAACTTCACGGAAGCCTACTCGTGACAATAAGCTATTATTATTTTTTCTGCAGACAGTACAACTATCAGGATTTCTCCCATCTGCTCCTTAAAGAACTCTGTGAGGTCTGCCCAGCGTGATTGTTGATTTTTAAAGCTGTATTTGCTGTTTCTATCCATCTTCTCTTTATCTGCGGGAGTGCTACCTTTTAGTTAGGACTGTAACATTTTCTGTCGCTTAAACTAACTGGTCTGTGATTATCGGGTTCTTTTAAAAAATGGCACTTGATTGGTCATTGTCCAGTCGTCCAGCACAGACTGACGTGTCATAGAGACCATCCGCATTTCCCTCCGCCATGTCCCTTACGATCCAAGGATGTGACCAGTTGCATCTTGGTACTTTGCTGACCTTTGATTTAGTCCACTGAACCATGTCAGTGTTTGTTTAAGCAATCTTGGCTGTCCTATCTCCCACCCTAGCGCTGAGTGGTCCTACAGATTTATCTCCCTCAAGTGCCCACCCAATTTACTTTTGGCTAAATGACTGACCATCTCTGCTTCCACCACCCTTATAGGCAGCAAGATCATGGCCATCACTACTCACTGTGTAAAAGAAAGTTCTTCCTCACATTTCTGCTGTATATCATTATAATAATAATAATCGCTTATTGTCACAAGTAGGCTTCAATGAAGTTACTGTGAAAAGCCACATTCCGGCGCCTGTTCGGGGAGGCCGGTACGGGAATTGAACCCACGGTGCTGGCCTTGTTCTGGATTACAAGCTAGCTGTTTAGCCCACTGTGCTAAACCAGCCCCATGTATCACTCATCTAAAATGTCCGGTTACGGTAGCACAGTGGTCTGCATGTTCTCCCATGTCTGCGTGGGTTTCCTCCGGGTGCTCCGGTTTCCTCCCACAAGTCCCGAAAGACGTGCTGTTAGGTAATTTGGACATTCTGAATTCTCCCTCTGTGTACCCGAACAGGCGCCGGAGTGGGCGATTAGGAGTTTTCACAGTAACTTCATTGCCGTGTTAATGTAAACCCATTTGTAACAATAAAGATTATTACACATTTTTTAAAAAGCTCCCTTTAAATTACACGCCCATACAACTATGTCGCAACCTAAAGGTCACTGGACAGGCTACGCCCAAGTCAGCCCCTTTAAATTACTGCGTGTGCGCCGCCGCGCAAGAAAATCTTCAGCAGCCACACTCGTGGTCAAGCCGATCATGTACCCCAAAGCATCATATCACTCCTATCGCTCATCTCAACATTAGTCACACCAGGACTTGCCTCCTTTGCAATAAGTTGCTGCATAGTAAAGATTAACGCGCCAGCTGGTCCGCCTAGTGTGTCCAAATATCATGATGGCTGGAGCACTAGAAAATTACCCCCATAAATCCTTTCCACTTCAACATCCTTACCTCACTTTTAACAATTCCTGTTATACTGGTTTATTTATATCGCTCCTTCCAGCTTTCTCTTTAAACATTTTTCTCCTCACACACCCTCTTGCTTTCTTATTTTCTCCTTTCATTTCTTTGCTTCTCATTCTGTTGTCACTCATTGCCCCCGTACTTCAACTTAATTTATTCACAAAATCCTTGTATCACTAATAAAGATCATTATGGGTATTATTATTACCATCAGTTTCCAGCCTGTCATTAGATTTATGTTAAAATTAACATTAACATTTCTAAAAGCTGGGCAAAAGACAGGAGGTTTCTAGGTTGAGCTGAATAAACTACTCTTAACTGAGGAAGCTGGTGGTCAAGGTTCTATCATTGGTTGCATCAACCTTGTGTCATGAAGGGAAAGATATACCTCAGCCACATCTATTGAAGGGACACATGGATGGACCAGAGGTGAGGGCAGAATTGAGCATGTCAAAGATGTTACCTGTGTTTGACTATTCACTATTATGCCACCTGTCTGGTTACCCAAGTGAACAATGACCACTTGATCGAAATACTGGAGAACATTAGACAGTCACTTAACCGTCCCCCGTAAAGGACTTGAATCCTCAAGCTGTGCTGACCAAGGACAGGCATGTTTGAATTGTACCTCAGTAAGGATAGATATCTTCAAACTGCACCAAAGCAAGGACAGGCGTAATCAAACTGTTGGCTTCGTCGTTGTTGTCAGCTGTCCCTTGATTCGAGGGTGATGCCCACTCACGGTCACGGGTTCCTGACATAGGTCTTATGTGATTGAACAGGTTGATCATTTTTTTTTTTTTTTTTAATAAATTTAGATTAGCCAATTATTATTTTTCTAATTAAGGGGCAATTTAGTGTGGCCAATCCACCTACTCTGCACATTTTTGGGTTGTGGGGGCGAAACCCACGCAGACACGGGGAGAACGTGCAAACTCCACACGGACAGTGACCCAGAGCCGGGATCGAACCTGGTACCTCAGCGCCGTGAGGCGGTTGTGCTAACCACTAGGCCACCGTGCTGCCCAACAGGTTGATCATTGACCCACAGATCCTTGACTTGCATTGGCAGGATGTTCCACAAGGTTATGGGGTCTGGAGCTGCAGGATTTGCTTCCTTTTCTTTCCTTCTCTACCATTGGTTTGCATTTGATTAAGCCATTGCAGCTCAGAGCGTGATGTGGCTTGATGTTCAGTTTGACGCTATTTTTTTTTTTTTTTTTTTTTTTTTTGTTTTTTTTTAAATTTAGATTACCCAATTATTTTTTCCAATTAAGGGGAAATTTAGCGTGTCCAATCCACCTACTCTGCACATTTTTTTTTTGGGTTGTGGGGGCGAAACCCACGCAGACACGGGGAGAATGTGCAAACTCCACACGGACAGTGACCCAGAGCCGGGATCGAACCTGGGACCTCAGCGCCGTGAGGCGGTTGTGCTAACCACTAGGCCACCGTGCTGCCCTAGTTTGACGCTATTTTGGATGATTAACAGCAAGCGCCTCCCAGTCATTAATGTAAATGCTGCCGCACTTCAAGGAGAGCTTCAGAGCGCCTTTTCTTTGTCCTGTACTGGGAAATTGGCTATTTATAGAGTTGAAAAAACAGGACATTGGGAAAGATGGATTCTGGCTGTGCAGATACAGTGTTCAGCCCATCAAAATTGATTTTTCAGGAATTTTCGGCTGAATTCTTGTGGAGCTCGTTTCAGGAAGGAGACTAGCATTTCTTCAATCCCCCCCCCCCCCCCCCCAATTGAATCTGTAGGATATGTGGAGGATTTGTTGATGCAATTTCCCTTCAAATTGTGGGGTGGTGGAACATGTGGCTGGCCAGGTGTGGGCTGATATAGGTGGACAGTTTTGGCAACATTCAAGGATAGGCTCAGGTTCTTGTCTGCAGAATTGAAGAGTGGCTTGCAAGTCAGGTGCGGAATGGCAAATGAGGCTGCAGTCATCCACAAACTGTAGATCATGTATACCTGTGGTGGTGCGTTTAGTTTTGGCTTGGAGAGGGCAGCACGGTGGCGCAGTGGGTTAGCCCTGCAGCCTCACGGCGCCGAGGCTCCAGGTTCGATCCCGGCTCTGGGTCACTGTCAGTGTGGAGTTTGCACATTCTCCCCGTGTTTGCGTGGGTTTCGCCCCCACAACCCAAAGATGATTCTCGAGGAATTAAGGGCTATGGGGAGAGAGCGGGTAAATGGAGTTGAAATCAACCATGATTGAATGGTGGAGTGGACTCGATGGGCCGAATGGCCTTACTTCCGCTCCTATGTCTTATGGTCTTATGTGCAGGGTAGGTGGATTGGCCGCGCTAAATTGCCCATTAATTGGAAAAAATTAATTGGCTACTCTAAATTTTTTTTTTTAAAGTTTTGGCTTGGAGGTGACTGAGGTCAAAGGATTTTCCATACAGACGGTATTTCATGCAGACACCAGAAGGCAGCTGATCTTTGATGAGCTGAAGAGCTTCCTTGCTTGACTCTGGTCCAGGTTTTGAAGGTGCCGTGTCTCCCATTCAGGGCAGTTGTAGCCAGTTCCTCATGAGGCAATTGCAGGATGTGATAACGTTTCTTGGATGTCCAAATCTTTGGAGTACGTTCCACAGAAGCCTCACCACTCGCAGAGTCAAATGCTTTGGTCAGGTCGGTGAATGCAATGAAGAGTTCCCGGTGTGGGTCCCAACATTTTCCTTGGATTTATGTGGCGACAAAGACCATGGGTGTGATTCAGGGGCCGCATCGCGCCAGACTTGGTGTTGGGACAAGGCCGTTGGATCTGCTCTCGCTGGGTGAGATCTAAGCTCCAGTGAGGGGAGGGTAAGATATTTGATTTGGGAAGGGGGGGCATATTGCTATGTTGTTACAGGAGCAGTTACTACCACTGGAAGGGGCTGGGGAGGTTCCTCCTTAGGCTCATTTAAATATGCACTCGGCCTGTCTTCCCGGGGCCCGGGATTCACCGTCCTCGCCAGCGAGGCTTTAACCGGGCGCCGTTTGATACTGGTTCACAAAGTCATGAATCAGTCGTGATGGCACCTCGGGGGCGGGGCGGGGTCTCGCTGGTGAGTTCAGGCCACCAGGTGGTCTGGACGGGGCAGGTGGTACCATGGCACACTTGGCGCTGCCGGAATAGCACCTTGGAAACGCCATCCAGGCAGTGCCTGGGTGCCCAGGTTGCAGTGCCAGGCTGGCAGGGACATTGCACGAGTTCCTGGATGGCAGTGCCAACATGTCCAGGTGCCAAGCTGCCCATGCCAGGGTTCAGACCCCGGGGGGGGGGGGGAAGCTTTGCCCACAAGAGGTGGAAACTCACGCAGACACGGGGAGAACCACAGCGGTGTGGGAGGGACCCGGCCAATACATATATTCTGGGTGTGTCCTAAGCTTGTGGGGTTCTGGGTCTCCTTCTTCAGCACTATGTCGACAATTCTACAAATTGAGCTGACATCCTGTCCCCTAGTGGCCATATTTGGGGTTTCGGACATAGCTGGAGCTGCAGACGGGGGGCGGGAGCTGATGTTCTGGCCTTCGTCTCGCTGTTACTGTCATTGTTATTGTTTGTATTATGTATAATATTGGAAAAACGGCATAAAAATATACTTTATAGAAAGGTGATGCGAGCAGCATTAACTTCAGCACAGAATTTATTTTTACAAAATGCTCCTGGATCTCAATTACAAAAATAAAAAGTCCTTATATTGCAAAATAGCAGAATTTCGAACATGGGCTTCTGGTGGGTGGAGGACACCCTGCCCAGAGTAGACGTGGAAAATCTATTCTTATCTATGTGAGATTTGAGAAGTTAATATAGTGTTGGGGCGGCACGGTGGCGCAGTGGTTAGCACCTCTGCCTCACAGCGCTGAGGACCCGGGTTCGATCCCGGCCCCGGGTCACTGTCCGTGTGGAGTTTGCACATTCTCCCCGTGTCTGCTTGGGTCTTGATGCATTATTAATTACGACGAGACGAGAGTAGAGAGTAATCGAGGCTTTATTACGCAGAGATGTGTTGCCTCCTGCAGCTGCTGCCAAAATGGCTGCAGCTCGGTGAGCACGCACATTTATACTCCGTCTACTGGGCGGAGCCAGCAGGCAGGGATCTACCCCCGTACCTCTAGTACAGGAGCCTTACCATATTACCTCTCATATACATATTGTACAAACAGTGGTGACTACCACAGGTCTCACCCCCACAACCCAAAGATGTGCAGAGCTCGTAGATTGGCCACGCTAAATTGCCCCATAATTGGAAAAAAATGAATTGGGTACTTTAAATTTAAATAAAAAATTTATTTAAAAAGAAAAGAAGTTTGATATTGTGTTAAAATCCCATGTTATCGCACAAAAGGACAGAATTTGTGGGACAGCAGTGTCTCTGGTAACTGGCCAGAATGCTGGGGGTTCTGAGGGAGCTCCAATCACCTGGGAGAACGTGACTGGATCCCACGACAATCTCACAGCTCATAAGCTGCCTTGTGGATCCCACCTCCAAAAGCTGCCGGTCAATTGGAGGGTTCATCTTCAGCAGCTCCAACGGAGATGGACCTGGCCTTGCAGCAAGCTGAGTCTGCGAGGGGTCGCCAGGGTCACCGGTCGGGCAGGCCCCAGTGAGGGGGTGATTAGATATTTGATGAGGGAAGGGGGGGCGGGGGGAGCATATTGCTATGTTGTTACAGGAGCAGCTGTTGCCACTGGAAGGGGTTGGGGGTGGGGTGGCAGGGGGCTCCTGCTGAGGCCGGAGGGTACCTGATTAGGAGGGCCCCTCCTCCTACTAAGTCTGCAGAAGGTCACCAGGGTTCATTGGGTGGTCTTGCCATGTGGCGGAGGGCCACCCACCACTGGTAAAATGGCAATAGTGGCAGAAGAAAGCCAGTTCAATGGCCTCTGAGCAGGAGGGCCATACTCCACCTTCCCCGTCTTTGGCACAATGCCATGACGGGGGGGGGAAAATGGCGGGCCAACCTTTACTCCTGACTCACTTGTCACCCCTCCTCCTCCCAGGATTATTCAGCTCAGGGTCTCAACACCATGAGACAACTGGACCAAATAATCCACAAGTAGTTCAATTGCTAGCTTAAGCTATATGCTGTGTCCTTATTTTTTACACAATTGGATTTTCTATTATTCATAGTTAACTAGCAAAATACACAATGATTTCGAAATTGAGAATAGTCTGTCCAGTAGCCAGGTGCGGCGGTTAGACACAGACCTGAGGTGTCACAGTATCATTACTGGTGGGAGGATATAGTTACACTGTGATATAAATCACATGAACATCTCCATCATAAATCTGAACATCGGATTTCTAAGGCAAAAGTTTGACAAGGATATACAAGACTATCCTTAATCTACACAAGATCAAAAATATTGACTGGGCAGCAACATTCTATCTTAAATGCATTAAAATTCCCAATATTGAATATACCAATGCAAAATTCCATTTGAAATGTACCAACCTTTACCTGCAGTACCTGTAGACAAGTTGGTTAGTGTGGAAAGGCCTGTCATGTAACATTAATTCTAAACCCTGGATTTGTGCATTTGGTTTTGAATGCAGCATGTGTCAATGTGCAGATCCATGAACATTGCACTAGGTGGCAATGCAGAATAAGTCTTTGCGTTGCCATGTATCGTCAGATAACACCAGGAACGGAGTGGCAGCAAGCCAGCCTCTCGGTGCCCCCAAACATCGAGGAACAAGCCAGCCACCCAACGGGGAACCTCCCTTATAAAGCTGATGTTCTTCCTGACGTCACGTCTCTTCCCTGAGGAGCTAACAGCTCTGCGCACCTTCTTACCACCTTCTCTCCCCAGGCAGCTGCTGGGTGTCAGCCATGGACCAGCTGGAGTAGCTCTCTTGCCTTAGAGTCGCAAGGTGTTATAATAATAATAATCTTTATTAGTGTCACAAGTAGGCTTACTTTAACACTGCAGTGAAGTTACTGTGAACAGCCCCTAGTCACCACATTCCGGCACCTGTTCGGGTACACAGAGGGAGAATTCAGAATGTCCAAATTACCTAACAAGCACGTCTTTCAGGACTTGTGGGAGGAAACCGGAGCACCCGGAAGAAACCCACGCAGACACGGGGAGAACGTGCAGACTCCACACAGTGACCCAAGCCGGGAATCGAACCTGGGTCCCTGGCGCTGTGAAACAGCAGTGCTAACCACTGTGCTACAGTGCCGCCCATAAGTCCATTGCCGGGTTTGGGCACAAAAGTCAAATCGTACACTCCAGGCTGTACTGAGGGAGCGCTGAATGCCGGAGGAGATGTTAAACCGAGGTAATATCTCCCTGCTCGGGTGGATGTGAAGGATCCCAATGCACTATGTTGAAGAAGAGCAGGGGAGATACCAGCATTGACCCAGCCAAGATTTATCCCTCAACCACAAATTGAGGAATTATTTATCGTATTGCTATTTCTGAAGCATTGCTCTGCACAATTTAACTGTCAGAGTATAGCAGAAACAACACGTCAGAAGCAGTTTGTTGGCTGTAAGGCGCTGAGACATCTAGTGGGCAGGAAGAACGCTACATGAATTCAAATATTCCTTTCTTTTATCTTTACGTCTTCCCAGGGCATGGACTGAAAGCAAAATCCAAGAAATGTTGCAGTTTGAACCCATCCTCTTCCCATCCCGACCCCCATCTTCCAAGCATTGGTCCTGAAACCATGACATTAATTTCCCTGATGTCCCTCAATGTCACGGCAGCATCACAGTTTATCGAACATTTTCACCCTGTCCACTGCAGGAGCCCATCCCCAACGGCAAAGCCTTCAGCACCATGCTGGGACTTCTTGTGTCACGCTTGCTGGCAGCATTTTTCCAATTTAGTTAACCCTTTAACAGTCCTTCTGTCTCCACAACAGACAGTGATTCCTTCATTGGTGAAGCCCACATTTTGCATGACTCCCCCCCCCCCCCCCCCCCCCCTCCCCCCACCCCCACCCCCACCCAATGGGACAGACTGCATAAGGCCACTAGATCAGGAAAAGACACATGGAACACAGGTATTAATGGAAGTCCAAAGGTTGATTAGTTTAAGTTTGTATGAGGGCAGCACGGTGGCACAGCGGTTAGCACAGCTGCCTCACGGCGCCGAGGTCCCAGGTTCGATCCCGGCTCTGGGTCACTGTCCATGTGGAGTTTGCACATTCTCCCCGTGTCTGCGTGGGTTTCGCCCCCACAACCCAAAGATGTGCAGGGTAGGTGGATTGGCCATGCTAAATTGCCCCTTAATTGGAATGTTTGAAATTATTTAAAAAATTTTTAAAGTTGAAGTTTGTATGCAGCTCTCTCTATTCCCCCTCCTCCCATTCCCCCTCCTCCCATCCCCCCTCCTCCCATTCCCCCTCCTCCCATTCCCCCTCCTCCCATTCCCCCTCCTCCCATTCCCCCTCCTCCCAATCCCCCTCCTCCCATTCCCCCTCCTCCCATTCCACCTCCTCCCATTCCCCCTCCTCCCATTCCACCTCCTCCCATTCCACCTCCTCCCATTCCCCCTCCTCCCATTCCCCCTCCTCCCATTCCCCCTCCTCCCAATCCCCCTCCTCCCATTCCCCCTCCTCCTATTCCACCTCCTCCCATTCCCCCTCCTCCCATTCCACCTCCTCCCATTCCCCCTCCTCCCATTCCCCCTCCTCCCATTCCCCCTCCTCCCATTCCCCCTCCTCCCATCCCCCCTCCTCCCATTCCCCCTCCTCCCATTCCCCCTCCTCCCATTCCCCCTCCTCCCATTCCCCCTCCTCCCAATCCCCCTCCTCCCATTCCCCCTCCTCCCATTCCACCTCCTCCCATTCCCCCTCCTCCCATTCCACCTCCTCCCATTCCCCCTCCTCCCATTCCCCCTCCTCCCATTCCCCCTCCTCCCATTCCCCCTCCTCCCAATCCCCCTCCTCCCATTCCACCTCCTCCCATTCCCCCTCCTCCCATTCCCCCTCCTCCCATTCCCCCTCCTCCCATTCCCCCTCCTCCCATTCCCCCTCCTCCCAATCCCCCTCCTCCCATTCCCCCTCCTCCCATTCCACCTCCTCCCATTCCCCCTCCTTCCATTCCACCTCCTCCCATTCCACCTCCTCCCATTCCACCTCCTCCCATTCCCCCATTCCCCCTCCTCCCATTCCACCTCCTCCCATTCCACCTCCTCCCATTCCCCCTCCTCCCATTCCACCTCCTCCCATTCCCCCTCCTCCCAATCCCCCTCCTCCCATTCCCCCTCCTCCCATTCCCCATACTCCCATTCCACCTCCTCCCATTCCCCCTCCTCCCATTCCACATCCTCCCATTCCACCTCCGCACAGGAAGCGAGGAAAACGCGCCGGCCTGAAGATGAAACGTCAATTACGCGGCTTCAAGACTCCTTTCCCCAGCGTACTCCTGGCCAATGTCCAAGCGATTGAGAACAAGCTGGATGACCTCAACATTAGACTTACCTCCCAGAGGGAAGTGAAGAACTGCTGTGTGTTCTGCTTCACCGAGATATGGCTGACTCCGGCCACACCAGGCAGCGCCATCCAGCCCGAGGGCTTCTCAATCCTCCGGATAGACAGCATGATGGCCTCAGGCAAGTCGAAGGAAGGGGATGTTTGCCTTCTCATCAACACCTCCTGGTGCTCGGATGTGGTATCTACTGCTCCCCAGATGTAGAATACCTGACCGTGAAGTGTCACCCTTTCTACCTCCCACGTGAATTCACCTCTGTACTCATCACAGCAGTCTATATCCCACCCCAGGCGGAAGTGAAGAAAGCATTTGACGAACTACGTTCTACCATCAACAACCAAGAAACAAATCACCCCGAAGCCCTGAAAATCTTGGCTGTACACTTCAACCAGGCCAACTTCAGGAAGGTCCTACCCAAACTCCATCAACATGTCTCCTGCTCCACCAGAAGAGCAAACACCCTGACCCACTGCTACACGAGCTTCAAAGGTGTCTAATGCTCCATTCCCTGACTATGTGGAGAACCCTGTAATCCTAGAAAACCCTTGTGCTTCTGATATGACCACAGCAGATGTTTATTGCTGAACAAAGCTAATCCTAGAGGGAAACTTGGCTCAAGGGCCATTTCTATTGTTTTGTATTCTGAAAACAAGAAGGAAATATACTGATGTCAGCAGCAATTAGTCCAGTAACACTTTTGGGATTTTATAATAATAATCTTTATTAGTGTCACAAGTCGGCTTACATTAACACTGCAACAAAGTTACTGTGAAAAGCCCCAAGTCACCACATTCCAGCGCCTGTTCGGGTACACAGGGAGAATTTAGAATGTCCAATTCACCCAACAGCACGTCTTTCGGGACTTGAGTGAGGAAACCGGTGCATCCGGAGGAAACCCACGCAGACACGGGGAGAACGTGCAGACCCTGCGCAGACAGTGACCCAAGCCAGTAAGCGAACCTGGGACCCTGGGTGCTGTGAAGCAACAATGCTATCCACTGTGCTAGTAAAAGATTTATTAACAGGAAGAAAAGAAAACATATGCACACAAGATTACAGTTTCACAGTTAAAATTAATCTTGCAAAACATTCCTCCCAAAATATTTAATCAGACCCACAGGTAAACATCTTCCAGGCAATACTCCTCTATAGATGTTTAATTATAAAAATCAATTAATATTACCCAAGGTGGGGCAGCACGGTGGCACAGTGGTTAGCAGTGCTGCCTCACGGCGCCGAGGTCCCAGGTTCGAATCCCAGCCCTGTGTCACTGTCCATGTGGAGTTTGCACATTCTCCCCGTGTCTGCGTGGGTTTCGCACCCACAACCCAAAAGATGTGCAGGGTAGGTGGATTGGCCACACTAAATTGCCCCTTAATTGGACAAAAAATAAATAAATAAAAATAATTGGCTATGCTAAATTTAAAAAAAAATAAATAAATAAATATTACCAAGGCAAAGCTGCTAACACTTTAATAATCACATATCACGTGACCTACCAAACTCGTTTCCACTCTGCTATGGAAACCTAAGAAACTTTCAGAATAGGACTGCTTTTTGCAGTCTGATTTTGATTTGACTGGATTGTTGACTCAAGTTGCACCTACTCCTGTTCATGGTAGATCTTTCTCATGGCCAACCCCTACGCTCTCCTCTGTAACTCTAAAATGCTACCCCCCCTTTCATCTCAGGTTCCACTGTCCTCGCCTTTGCTCAGCCTGCAAGCACGACCCCAACTTTCCTGTCAACCCAGCAACTTGCCCTCGTGCTTACACACCTGTCCTTGCCCTGCTACTCTGCTCCATAAACCGGCTGGAGGAGCAACATCTCACCATCCAATTGGGCGTGTTGCAACTCTCAGGACTTGACATTGAGTTCAATAACTTTAGAGTGCGACATTTCACCTCCACCTTTACCATTTTTTAATATCCCAAACATTTTTCTGCTCCTCTGCAAAAACACTCCCTCCCACTCCCCCTCCCCGACTGGGTCACCTTTCACTTGTTCTTAGGTTTTCCTGGGTCTTTGTTTCACCCTCTCCCAGGTCCCACCAATCACTGTTCCAGCTGCTCCACCCTCTTCTTATCTAGAATCACATTTTCCCCTCTCTTCAGTTCTGAAGAGGTGTCATGGGGACTGAAAATGTTCATTCTGTTTCCTCTCTCTATGGATGCTGAGATTTTCCAGCTTTTCCCGTTTTTCTCTCCTTGTTCTCTTTGAAACTCAAATCCTTCCAAATATAAAATATTTCATGTTTCTATTTGTCTCTGCTTTCTAGTCAATAAAATGTAACA
Organism: Scyliorhinus canicula; assembly: GCF_902713615.1. Taxonomy (NCBI): domain Eukaryota; kingdom Metazoa; phylum Chordata; class Chondrichthyes; order Carcharhiniformes; family Scyliorhinidae; genus Scyliorhinus; species Scyliorhinus canicula. Next base: position 194,534,297 of record NC_052154.1, on the reverse strand, counting down.
TGTGTTCTTCTGTTTAGCCATGGACCTCCTGTCAGATGCAAAATCTGTCTTGTCACCTCGGACTTTATTTTGATATTCAAACAAACTCAATTGATCTAAAAATGCAACTGGTAGATCCAACCGATCAACGTGTACCTCAAACCCACCATAATATCTCTTTACAAATGCACAAAGCTAACGGGCTGGGTTCACCGTTCCTGAGGCGAAGTGCCAACGCCAACGGAGGATCCGTGGTGTTTCATGATGGGAAAATCGGCGTGAAAGCCTCACCGATTCGGGTACCGGTGAGGGGCTAGCACCGATGATGCGTGAAACACCCGCGGAACACGCGGAAAATGCTCGGAGAATCGGCGGGTCCGTGCTGCACTTGCGCAGGGCTGGCAAGCTGCAGCCGCACGTACACCTACGCCCACCACACGCGCACCAGTCGCGCCGTAAAAGATGGCGCCGGTTGTGCTGGACCGCGTACCTGCCCACCTGACTCACAGCCCACCTCCTGGCCACCTCCCACCACTCCCCCCAGCCCTGGCAGACCCCCCCCCCCCCCCCCCCCCCCCCCCCCCGGCCAGCAGCATGGATCTTGGTGGAGTGCGGCATTGCTGTACACTGTCCGCACACCTTCTCTCTCTCTCCGTAGCTGCCACGCCAGGCACACGACCGCTGGGACCACACGTGGCCCGCGCCATTGGAGACTCGGACCATCGGAGGCGGAGCATCGCGGATGGGCCGGCTAAGCACAAACCAACGGGGTTGCGACTGCACGCGGCGCACGTCCCGATGATGCCAATTATGGAGGGGCAGAGCATCATGAGCCATCATCAAACTGGCGCCTGCCCTGGTTCCGGCACTGGGAGCCATTCTCTGTCCAATCACCATTCCCAATTTCGGTGTCGGGCTACGGAGAATCCCGCCCAACAATTCTATCCTTTCATGTCTAAACATCCCAGACATCCAGTCAAGTGTAATCTTTTCCCAACTTAATTATCGACACTATGGTCCTCCAAAATATATGTATTTTTAAAAATCCATTCTCACACTTCTTCTGGCAAGACGGTGTGAAATTATATTCAGCCCCAACACAGCCCCATGGAGAAGATGGTTTGCTGCATCATGGGGGTGTTTGTGACAGAGCCGTGGCTTCCGGTGTCTCTGAAAAGATTGAGGATGATGGCATGTTCCTCCTTAAGCCGCTTCTCAACTCCCAGCTCCACCACACCCCCAGTTCCCTCACTCCAATATTCACCTTTCAACATGTCCCACTTTCAGGTACCCGAGAACTACCACCTGCTTACTGCCAATCCAGGAAGAAGCCCTTTTATTACTGACTAGACCTATCGCTTGACCTCATACTCAGAATCTCCAGCCTTGATAAGGGTGGAATCTGCACTTGGTAAATCATTAGGGGGTTATAATCAGACCAGGGAAAAGGATTGTTTGTGCGCCTGTTCACCAGAGGGCAAGGTTGCAGATGAATCCAGCTGCGCGGGAAACAGATGTGGGCTTCGATGGGGTGGCAACGAGGCACACCTGGTGGGGGAGCACACCAAGATGCTGGGGGCATTGGCTCACCTGCCAGTCAGCCTCTGCCGGAGTCTGCCGCACCTTGCCTCAGCCTTTGCCGGAGTCTGTCGTATCTTGCCTCAGCTTCTGCCGGAGTCTGCCGCACCTTGCCTCAGCCTCTGCCGGAGTCTGCTGTACCTTGCCTCAGCCTCTGCCAGAGTCTGTCGTACCTTGCCTCAGCTTCTGCCAGAGTCTGTCGTACCTTGCCTCAGCTTCTGCCAGAGTTTGCTGTACCTTGCCTCAGCCTCTGCCGGAGTCTGTCGTACCTTGCCTCAGCCTCTGCCAGAGTCTGTCGTACCTTGCCTCAGCTTCTGCCAGAGTCTGTCGTACCTTGCCTCAGCCTCTGCCGGAGTCTGTCGTACCTTGCCTCAGCCTCTGCCAGAGTCTGTCGTACCTTGCCTCAGCCTCTGCCAGAGTCTGTCGTACCTTGCCTCAGCCTCTGCCAGAGTCTGTCGTACCTTGCCTCAGCTTCTGCCAGAGTTTGCTGTACCTTGCCTCAGCCTCTGCCGGAGTCTGTCGTACCTTGCCTCAGCCTCTGGCGGAGTCTGTCGTACCTTGCCTCAGCTTCTGCCGGAGTCTGTCGTACCTTGCCTCAGCCTCTGCCGGTGTCTGTCGTACCTTGCCTCAGCCTCTGCCGGAGTCTGTCGTACCTTGCCTCAGCCTCTGCCGGAGTCTGTCGTACCTTGCCTCAGCCTCTGCCGGAGTCTGTCGTACCTTGCCTCAGCTTCTGTTCCATCTCTATGGTTTGTTGCAGACCCAAAGGCTACTGCCGCCACCATAACCTTGTGCACCCTTTGCAAGATGTGCCAGATCATCGACATGGGTACCATCATTACACATGAGGACACCACCCACCAGGTACGCGGTACATACTCGTGCGACTCGACCAACGTTGTCTACCTCATACGCTGCAGGAAAGAATGTCCCGAAGCGGGGTACATTGGCGAGACCATGCAGGCGTTGCGACAATGGATGAACGGACTTCGCACTACAATTGCCAGGCAGGAATGTTCCCTTCCAGTCGGGGAACACTTCAGCTGTCAAGGGCATTCAGCCTCTGATCGTCGGGTAAGCGTTCTCCAAGGCGGCCTTCAGGACGTGCAACAACGCAGAATCGCCGAGCAGAAACTTATAGCCAAGTTCTGGATTCATTTTTTAAAAATTTAGAGTACCCGATTTATTTTTTCCAATTGAGGGGCAATTTAGCGTGGCCAATCCACCTAGCCTGCACATCTTTGGTTTGTGTAGGTGAAAGCCATGCAAACACGGGGTGAATGTGCAAACTCCACACGGACAGTGACCCAGAACTGGGATTGAACCTGGGACCTCGGCGCCGTGAGGCAGCAGGACGAACCCACTGCGCCACAGTGCTGCCCTGAGACCTTGGTTTCATGTCGCATTACATTCACCCCCCACCATCTGGCCTGGGCTTGCAAAATCCTACCAACTGTCCTGGCTTAGGGCAGCACGGTGGCCTAGTGGTTAGCACAACCGCCTCACAGCGCTGAGGTCCCAGGTTCGATCCCGGCTCTGGGTCACTGTCCGTGTGGAGTTTGCACGTTCTCCCCGTGTCTGCGTGGGTTTCGCCCCCACAACCCAAAAATGTGCAGAGTAGGTGGATTGGCCACGCTAAATTGCCCCTTAATTGGAAAAAATAATTGGCTAATCTAAATTTTAAAAAAAACTGTCCTGGCTTGAGACAATTCACACCTCTTTAACTTGGGGTTACCCCTATCTCTGGCTCTGTAAAGACTTAATTATCTGCAAATGCTCGCATTCAAAGTATCGTCTTGCATCTTTGAATTTGTCCATATATATGTTTCTGGAACATACCTCTTCATTCACCTGAGGAAGGAGCAGTGCTCCGAAAGCTAGTGTTTGAATCAAACCTGTTGGACTTTAACCTGGTGTTGTAAGACTTCTTACTGTGCCCACCTCAGTCCAACGCCAGCATCTCCACATCATGCTTTACTGGGCTGAACCTAATGACTAGAGGCAAAGTAATGTCTATTGTCGGCATACTGATTATTCCAAAAAGATATTAACTTGTCCAACCAGACAATAAGTAAACGCAAGGCTCCCAATTGTCCTCTTCCCAGCTTATGTTCAGCAACAGCTATTAACAACAGTGTACAACACATTCTTATTAACATAACATTAACATTCCCAAAGTCCCTGGAAGTGCAAAACTCAACAGGGAATGAGAATATGGATCGGGGCCAGTCATTGGGTCACCATTTTTAATCTTGATGGTAACATAATTTCTTTAATTAAAAACAGCACAGGGTATTTTTTGTGCAATTGCAAAAGCGGACCTTTCGATTGTTAAACAAATACTTTTGCAGCCCCTCAAAGAGACCATGAAAATACTCTAAGCCAGGGGTGGGCAAACTACGGCCCGCGGGCCGCATGCGGCCCGCCAAAGGTATTTCTGCGGCCCACCAAGTCATTAAATAAAAATAAAAAAAAAATTTTTTTTTAAACTTTTTTTTTTTTTTTTGTAATTTTTTTTTTAAAGGTTAATGGGTGGGGGGGCTGTTGGATTACTTACTGGTAGAACATAGAACATAGAACGATACAGCGCAGTACAGGCCCTTCGGCCCTCGATGTTGCACCGACATGGAAAAAAAAACTAAAGGCCATCTAACCTACACTATGCCCTTATCATCCATATGCTTATCCAATAAACTTTTAAATGCCCTCAATGTTGGCGAGTTCACTACTGTTGCAGGTAGGGCATTCCACGGCCTCACCACTCTTTGCGTAAAAACCCACCTCTGACCTCTGTCCTATATCTATTACCCCTCAATTTAAGGCTATGTCCCCTCGTGCTAGCCACCTCCATCCGCGGGAGAAGGCTCTCGCTGTCCACCCTATCTAACCCTCTGATCATTTTGTATGCCTCTATTAAGTCACCTCTTAACCTTCTTCTCTCTAACGAAAACAACCTCAAGTCCATCAGCCTTTCCTCATAAGATTTTCCCTCCATACCAGGCAACATCCTGGTAAATCTCCTCTGCACCCGTTCCAAGGCTTCCACGTCCTTCCTATAATGAGGCGACCAGAACTGTACGCAATACTCCAAATGCGGCCGTACTAGAGTTTTGTACAACTGCAACATGACCTCATGGCTCCGGAACTCAATCCCTCTACCAATAAAGGCCAACACACCATAGGCCTTCTTCACAACCCTATCAACCTGGGTGGCAACTTTCAGGGATCTATGTACATGGACACCGAGATCCCTCTGCTCATCCACACTACCAAGAATTTTACCATTAGCCAAATATTCCGCATTCCTGTTATTCTTTCCAAAGTGAATCACCTCACACTTCTCCACATTAAACTCCATTTGCCACCTCTCAGCCCAGCTCTGCAGCTTATCTATGTCACTCTGTAACCTGCAACATCCTTCCACACTGTCTACAACTCCACCGACTTTAGTGTCGTCTGCAAATTTACTCACCCATCCTTCTGCGCCCTCCTCTAGGTCATTTATAAAAATGACAAACAGCAACGGCCCCAGAACAGATCCTTGTGGTACGCCACTCGTAACTGAACTCCATTCTGAACATTTCCCATCAACTACCACTCTCTGTCTTCTTTCAACTAGCCAATTTCTGATCCACATCTCTAAATCACCCTCAATCCCCAGCCTCCGTATTTTCTGCAATAGCCGACCGTGGGGCACCTTATCAAACGCTTTACTGAAATCCATATACACCACATCAACTGCTCTACCCTCGTCTACCTGTTCAGTCACCTTCTCAAAGAACTCGATAAGGTTTGTGAGGCATGACCTACCCTTCACAAAACCATGCTGACTATCCCTAATCATATTATTCCTATCTAGATGATTATAAATCGTATCTTTTATAATCCTCTCCAAGACCTTACCCACCACAGACGTTAGGCTCACCGGCCTATAGTTACCGGGGTTATCTCTACTCCCCTTCTTGAACAAAGGGACCACATTTGCTATCCTCCAGTCCTCTGGCACTATTCCTGTAGCCAATGATGACCTAAAAATCAAAGCCAAAGGCTCAGCAATCTCTTCCCTGGCTTCCCAGAGAATCCTAGGATAAATCCCATCCGGCCCCGGGGACTTATCTATTTTCACCTTGTCCAGAATTGCCAACACTTCTTCCCTACGCACCTCAATGCCATCTATTCTAATAGCCTGGGTCTCAGCATTCTCCTCCACAATATTATCTTTTTCTTGAGTGAATACTGACGAAAAGTATTCATTTAGTATCTCGCTTATCTCCTCAGCCTCCACACACAACTTCCCACCACTGTCCTTGACTGGCCCTACTCTTACCCTAGTCATTCTTTTATTCCTGACATACCTATAGAAAGCTTTTGGGTTTTCCTTGATCCTACCTGCCAAAGACTTCTCATGTCCCCTCCTTGCTCGTCTCAGCTCTCTCTTTAGATCCTTCCTCGCTTCCTTGTAACTATCAGACGCCCCAACTGAAACTTCATGCCTCATCTTCACATAGGCCTCCTTCTTCCTCTTAACAAGAGATTCCACTTCTTTGGTAAACCACGGTTCCCTCGCTCGACCCCTTCCTCCCTGCCTGACTGGTACGTACTTATCAAGAACATGCAATAGCTGTTCCTTGAACAAGCTCCACATATCCAGTGTGCCCAACCCTTGCAGCCTACTTCTCCAACCAACACATCCTAAGTCATGTCTAATGGCATCATAATTGCCCTTCCCCCAGCTATAACTCTTGCCCTGCGGGGTATACTTATCCCTTTCCATCACTAACGTAAAGGTCACCGAATTGTGGTCACTGTTTCCAAAGTGCTCACCTACCTCCAGATCTAACACCTGGCCTGGTTCATTACCCAAAACCAAATCCAATGTGGCCTCGCCTCTTGTTGGCCTGTCAACATATTGTGTCAGGAAACCCTCCTGCACACATTGTACAAAGAATGACCCATCTAATGTACTCGAACTATATCTTTTCCAGTCAATATTTGGAAAGTTAAAGTCTCCCATAACAACTACCCTGTTATTTTCACTCTTTTCCAGAATCATCTTTGCCATCCTTTCCTCTACATCCCTAGAACTATTAGGTGGCCTATAGAAAACTCCCAACAGGGTGACCTCTCCTTTCCTGTTTCTAACCTCAGCCCATACTACCTCAGAAGAAGAGTCCCCATCTAGCATCCTTTCCGCCACCGTAATACTGTCCTTGACTAGCAGCGCCACACCTCCCCCTCTTTTGCCCCCTTCTCTGAGCTTACTAAAACACCTAAACCCCGGAACCTGCAACAACCATTCCTGTCCCTGCTCTATCCATGTCTCTGAAATGGCCACAACATCGAAGTCCCAGGTACCAACCCATGCTGCCAGTTCCCCTACCTTATTTCGTATACTCCTGGCATTGAAGTAGACACACTTCAAACCACCTACCTGAACACTGGCACCCTCTTGCGAAGTCAAATCTGTGCTCCTGACCTCTATACTCTCAATCTCCCGTACCCCAAAACTACAATCCAGGTTCCCATGCCCCTGCTGAATTAGTTTAAACCCCCCCAAACAGCACTAACAAATCTCCCCCCCAGGATATTGGTGCCCCTCAGGTTCAGATGTAGACCATCCTGTCTATAGAGGTCCCACCTTCCCCAGAAAGAGCCCCAGTTATCCAGAAATCTGAATCCCTCCCGCCTGCACCATCCCTGTAGCCACGTGTTTAATTGCTCTCTCTCCCTATTCCTCATCTCACTATCACGTGGCACGGGCAACAACCCAGAGATAACAACTCTGTTTGTTCTCGCTCTGAGCTTCCATCCTAGCTCCCTAAAGGCCTGCCTGACATCCTTGTCCCCTTTCCTACCTATGTCGTTAGTGCCAATGTGGACTACGACTTGGGGCTGCTCCCCCTCCCCCTTAAGGACCCGGAAAACACGATCCGAGACATCACTTACCCTTGCACCTGGGAGGCAACATACCAAACGTGAGTCTCTCTCGCTCCCACAAAATCTCCTATCTGTGCCCCTGACTATTGAGTCCCCAATTACTAGTGTTCTACTCCTTTCCCCCCTTCCCTTCTGAGCAACAGGGACAGACTCCGTGCCAGAGGCCCGTACCCCATGGCTTACCCCTGGTAAGTCGTCCCCCCCACAAGTATCCAAAACGGTATACTTGTTACTCAGGGGAACGACCGCAGGGGGTCCCTGCACTGACTGCTTCTTCCCAGTCCCTCTTACAGTTACCCATCTATCTCCAGTCTTTGGTGTAACTACTTCCCTGAAGCTCCTATCTATGACCCCCTCTGCCTCCCGAATGATCCGAAGTTCATCCAGCTCAAGCTCCAGGTCCCTAACACGGTTTTTGAGGAGCTGGAGTTGGGTGCACTTCCCACAGATGAAATCAGCAGGGACACTGACGGCGTCCCTCACCTCAAACATTCTGCAGGAGGAGCATTGTACTGCCTTCCCTGACATCACCTCTAGATTTAAAAAAAAAAAAACAAGAAAAAGAAAAAGAAAGGAAGCAGTTACCTGATATTACCTCAAACCCTGCTCCCGCTGAAAGTTAAGCAAATTTAAAGGCACTCACTCACCTTCACGACAGGCCCCTGCTCCCGCTTCCCAACCACCGTGGGGTGGGGGGGTTGGTTAGAGGAGGAGGTAGGGTGGGAAACACTCACGAAGTGTTTCGGGTTTAACTGTCAGTTGCCAACAGCCCTTCCACAAACCACCTTCAACTTAGGCTGACCGCACTGCACGTATGCAAATTTCCCCAGAACAGCTGATCAGTAGCTCTGCTCTGCTGCCCTCTGCTGGATGCCTGTCTTCACTCAAACTCCTTGGGTCTCCTTCGCCAGTTCACCTTCAACTTAGGCTGACCGCACTGCACGTATGCAAATTTCCCCAGAACAGCTGATCAGTAGCTCTGCTCTGCTGCCCTCTGCTGGATCTGGTATAGGGTGGATACGTTGACTTGAGTAGGGTGATCATTGCTTGGCACAACGTCGAGGGCCGAAGGGCCTGTTCTGTGCTGTACTGTTCTATGTTCTATATGAGGCGCCCAGAATCATAACCGGGTGAAGTAATTGTTTTACTTAATATACTATGCGGCCCTTTGTGAATTGTGAATTTCTGAATGCGGCCCTTGCACGGAAAAGTTTGCCCACCCCTGCTCTAAGCGATGTTATCACATGAAGGCTAACTCATTCATATCACATTTCCCTCTCCACTATTTGGACAATGGGAGGGGCTAATCATTTAATCTAAATGGGATTATGCTTGCTGCAAGGTGACAGTGAGAGGAACTTGATAAAGGCAAGTTAACCACCTGTATGATGGCATCGCTGTCAGTGATCTCGCTTTGGTAAAATCTAAATCCATTCTCAGATCAATTGTTGAAGCAGAAGTTTTCTTTTTAGCAGCTTCAAGGTCTGAATATCTAACAATTCACACCTCTTTAACCTGGGGTTACCCCTATCTCTGGATCTGGGGCGGCACGGTGGCACAGTGGTTAGCATTGCTGCCTACGGCGCTGAGGACCCGGGTTCGAATCCCGGCCCTGGGTCACTGTCTGTGAGGAGTTTGCACATTCTCCCCGTGTCTGCGTGGGTTTCACCCCCACAACACAAAGATGTGCAGGTTAGGTGGATTGGCCATGTTAAATTGGCCCTTAATTGGAAAAAATGAATTGGATATTCTAAAATTAAAAAAAAAATCTCTGGATCTGTAACGACTTAATTACCTGCAAATGCTCGCATTCAAAGCATTGTTTTGCATCTTTGACTTTGTCTATATATATGTTTCTGGAACATACCTCTTTATTCACCTGAGGAAGGAGCAGTGCTCCGAAAGCTAGTGATTTGAATCAAACCTGTTGGACTTTAACCTGGTGTTGTAAGACTTCCTACTATGCTCACCCCAGTCCAACGCCGGCATCTCCACATCATGAATATCTACGGTAGCACAGTGGTTAGCACTGCCACCTTCGAGCTCGAGGGTCCCGTGTTCAATTCCGGCCTCGGGTGACTGTGCGGAGTTTGCACGTTCTCACTGTGTCTGCACGGGTTTCCTCTGGGTGCTTCGGTTTCCTCCCATACTCCAAAGATATGCAGGTTAGGTGGATTGGTCATGCTAAATTACCCCTTAGAAATTTTTCATTTCATTTTTCAAAAGGTTGGGTGGGGTTACTGGGATAAGGGGACAGGGTGGAGGCATGGGATTAAGTAGGGTGCTCTTTCCAAGGGCCGTGCAGACTCGATGGGCCGAATGGTCTCCTTCTGCACTGTAAATTCTTTGATTTCAATGGAATATATAATTGCATCTGTCTTGAATAACCAGTTTGAGAACATCATAAAATAGCATTGTGGCAATTTGCAGAACAAAAACTGGCCATTCAGCCCATCAAGTCTGGGCCAGTATTGTCTACACATGTGATACTGAATCCAGTCCCAAGCTCTTGTTGTTTGCTCCTCAACTAACTTGCCATTCCAAGTAACAATCTAATTCCCAGATGGGAGAGATCAGCAGCAGGCAATTCAGCTGCCATTTCACATCTTCGTCTACCTGGCGCCAACACACCCCATCACTGGGCCAGTCCCCTTTTTCCAAGTCAGTTTGTACCAGTCCAAGCTGATCCGCAGGTGAATTTGGTGAATTGTGCCCATGTTTCAGGGTTGGGGGACTGCAGTTCAACAGCAGATTGGCTAATTGCTTTAGTTTCTTCTGACAGGGCAGCATCTTGACGACCTGAAGATTTGGGCCACTTACAATCGGTGTCCTCTTTGGCCGACCGGCCCTCTGGATTTAGGTCTGAGATTGACGCGCGACAACACGGAATCGCTGAGCAGAAACTTATAGCCAAGTTCCGCACACATGATATAGAATAGAACAGTACAGCACAGCACAGAACAGGCCCTTCGGCCCTCGATGTTGTGCCGAGCAATGATCACCCTACCTAAACCCATGCAACCCGTATACCCGTAACCCAACAACCCCCCCATTAACCTTAAACTACGGGCAATTTTAGCATGGCCAATCCACCTAACCCGCACATCTTTGGACTGTGGGAGGAAACCGGAGCACCCGGAGGAAACCCACGCACACACGGGGAGGACGTGCAGACTCCACACAGACAGTGACCCAGCCGGGAATCGAACCTGGGACCCTGAAGCTGTGAAGCATTGGTGCTAACCACCATGCTACCGTGAGGCCCGCTACCATGAGTGCGGCCTCAACCGGGACCTGGGATTCATGTCGCATTACATTCATCCCCCACCATCTGGCCTGGGCTTGCGAAATCCTCTCAACTGTCCTGGCATGAGACAATTCACACCTCTATAACCTGCACCATCTTGACCTATAACAACTTAATTGCCTGCAAAGACTCGCATTCAAAGTATCGTCTTGCATCTTTGACTTTGTCTATATATATATGTTTCTGGAATCTACCTCTTCATTCACCTGAGGAAGGAGCAGTGCTCCGAAAGCAAGTGATTCGAAACAAACCTGTTGGACTTTAACCTGGTGTTGTAAGACTTCTTACCGAGATTTCCTGGGCCATGTTGGCAGGAAAGTGAGGCAGGAGGCTGGGAATGCTCCTTTCCTTCCTCATTTACATGTATATATGGAGACTACATAATCCCTTCTCTCTCTGCTCCGGTGACACTCTGGAACTGTGTGGCAACATGTACGGGGAGAAGTGGTCTCCACCCTCTTCCCACCTGTGTTCTTGTGGAATAGGTATTCCCAGGGACAGAATTCAAGAAAATTGGTCCCATTAACATTTCTTCAGCAACATTTTGTGGCAGAATTCAACATTCTAATCTGCATATTTAAAGAAGGATCTCTCCCTCAGGCCTGGAGCAGGTGGCCTCCAGCAGCCTGGGGCTGGACAGATGAACAAACGCGATGGTTTTACCTGCCCCTTCACCTGCTTTCCAATGGCCAGGTAGGTTTACACTCCTTCGTCACTGCTCTCTTTCCACAAATGATAGCTAATCATTGCAGTATGTTCAGTAATGGGAGTAAGTTTCCACACATTTTGTTTGGGTTGCTCTTTCATGTAATCTGTTGAGATTACACAATATAAACATGAAAGCGGCCTGGCTCCCACTGTTTCCAATAACCCTGACAGGAAGTGTCAGCGTTCTAAGTGAACAATTAAAATACCCAGGGACCTGACTCGCATCAGGGTCATGGGAACCATTGAATCACAGTGGGCAATGGGCGCAGACTGAACCGAAGATATAACTCAAAATAAATGGAAGCAACAAGTGAATTACATTGTTTCCACAAACATTTCTATGAACCAATATACCTTCTGGACGTCATTGCAAGCAGCTAATTGAGCAATGGCTTTTCTGATTTCCACGTCCGCAAATCGCCAATTCCATCCCTGCTTCAGGGAATCTGTTCCTGAAATCCATTTCTGTGCCGCCTTTAGACTTGACTATTCCAATGCACTTGTGGGCAGCCTCCCATGTTCCCTGTGCAAACTTGGATTTATCCCAAACTCTCCTATCTGTGACCTTACTCGCATCAGGTTTCCTTCACCCATCGCCCTTGAGCTTGCTGAGCTAGCAACATAGAAAACAGGAGCAGGAGGAGGCCATTAACCTGCTGAATCCTGAGGAGGAGGAGGAGGAAAACAGGAGCAGGAGGAGGCCATTAACCTGCTGAATCCTGATTCAGCCGTGTTACAATTTTCATCCTTGTCTGCAAATCCCTCCATATTCTTTTTTAAATATAAATTTAGAGTAACCAATTCATTTTTTTCCAATTAAGGGGCAATTTTGCCAATCCACCTACCTTGCACTTCATTTTGGGTTGTGGGGGTGAAACCCATGCAGACTCGGGGAGAATGTGCAAACTCCACACGGACAGTGACCCAGAGCCGGGATCGAACCTGGGACCTCGGCGCCGTGAGACTGCAGTGCTAACCACTGTGCTGCCGTGCTGCCCGAAATCCCTCCATATTCTTGCTCCTCCCTATCTCTGTAACATGCTCTAGCCCAACAACCCTCTGACATATCTGCACTGTTTCAGTTCTGGGGGGGGGGAATTATCCAGACTCCCCACGATATGTTTCTCAGCAGCGGGAGGGGGCCAGTAGCTGGCGGTTGTACCACCGCTATCAATGGGAAATCCCCCAGCCCAACATGGCGAGAATGGCTGTAAAATCCCTCCCTTGGTCTCTGATTTTAATCACTTTACCTGTGCCTGTCGTGCTTTAGCCATCAAGGCCCTAGTTCTGGCATTCTCTCCCTTAGCCTCTCCAATTCTTTTCTCCCTTTTCGACACTTTTTGAAACCTACCTCTTTGACCGCTTGATCATCTGCCCAATTATCTCTGTATTGGCTCAGTATAAGATTCGGTTTTATAAAGATCCTATGAAGTACCTTGAGAGTTTTTTCCACATTAAAGTTGCCAAAATAATACAAGTTTGTTGTAGTCCAGAGCCATGTTTTCTTTCTATTCATTCAAAGGACATGGGCATTGGCAGCATTTATTGCCCATCCATAATTGTCCTTGAGGGGGCAGTTAACCACATTACTGTGGGTCTGGAGTCACATGTAGGCCAGACCAGGTGAGGATGGCAGATTTCCTTCCCAAAGGGGCATTAGTGACCCAGATGGGTTTTTACGACAATTGACAATGGTTTCTTGGTCACCGTTAGACTTTTAATTCCAGATTTTATTGAATTTAAATTGCACCATCTGCAGTGGTGGGATTTGAACCTGGGATTCCAGATAACTCTGGGTCACTGGATTACTAGCCCAGTGGCAATACCACTACGCTACCGCCCCTGCAAATGTGCTGTACAAGGCCCCTTTGAAATCTATAGATGTCGAGAGGCGCAAAAGTTCAGCCTTTTTAGTGATCTCTGGTTGATTTACTTTAGAGTGGAAACAGCTAAGTCAGAAAACAATCTTTTATCTCCCTTGCTTATACACTGTCTCTCTTCTTCCCTCATCTTTGCTGCTTCTGTTTCCTCAGCCTCTTAATTGATTTTCTCTTTGACTTCTGTGTAGTCCAAAACAGCTCCCTTTCTCTCCTTCCCCTTGGTCACTGCTTAACTCCTCATTCTTTCCATGTCCCTCAGCCCTTCATCTTTCCCGTATCCACTGTTGAATGTTTGATATAGTTTAGGAAGTACAAAGTCCATGTTTTGGCCGAATCTTACCACAATTTGGCACGGCTCAGACTGAAAATTGCCACGCCGCTTTCCAGTTACACAAATTGGTTTTCACTCCAGATGGTGAGCCTCTTTTAAGAAGAAAAAATGAGTAAGTGAGGCTCACGCCATAACTCTGCTGGGGCGTGGCCTGATAGAACCAGCACCCAGCTCTTTAGAGATCAGGACCCCATCTTTATGGGGTGCCCCGATGAGAACTGGTGCCTAACAGACCCCAGCCCCCATCATGGAAGTATTGGGGGCCCCCTGCACCCCCAGATAATAATCAGGGGCTTCCCCCATCCCCCCTCCTCTCCGGACAGTCATCGGGGCTCCACTCACACCACCGCTGAACAATCGGCGGTGTTCCTCCCCCCTCAGTACCTACTCCTCTCCCCGTGCCTTGTACGTTTCTCCCCTCAGAGCCCACTTCCTCCCCCCCACTGTCACATATTAATGGAATTCCCCCTCACACACACATACGGCTCCCATGAGGGCCCATCCTGGAAACTGCTGGTACCAGCCTTACAGTGCCAACCTGTACCAGCCTTACAGTGCCAACCTGTACCAGCCTTACCGTGCCAACCTGTGCCAGCCTTACAGTGCCAACCTGTGCCAGCCTTACAGTGCCAACCTGTACCAGCCTTACAGTGCCAACCTGTACCAGCCTTACAGTGCCAACCTGTGCCAGCCTTACAGTGCCAACCTGTGCCAGCCTTACAGTGCCAACCTGTACCAGCCTTACAGTGCCAACCTATGCCAGGACGGGCATCTCCCCTTCCTCCCAGGGGCTATACATACCTTTGCGCCACAGGAGAGATCCCATGACTGTTTCTGGTTTTGCCAAACCTGTTGTAAAGCTCGTCGACATGATGCCAGGTCAGCAAGGTATTAGCATTTAGTGAGCGGGGATCATGTGGCAGAGAGGCTCGTTAATAGTATTAAAATTCATTAAAATACATTTAAATGAGGTCCCTGCCCTTTGTGGGCATGGACCCCGTGGCATTGCCGGTGAGGGGCGAGGAAAATCAGGAAACGCGAACTCCGGATTTTTCGCACGCGTCGCCGTTCTCTCTGTAGCCGCTCACGTGTTGAGAATCGGCCCCATTGACAGCAAAACCTAAATACAGAACAGGGAGCTGCAATTCTGGGCAAAAATATCAATCCTAAATCCAGGCTTTTGGCAGAGGTTTGCACCTTCAAGAAAAAACTTTGATGAAAGCAATAAAAGGATCATTTCAATTATCTTATTGATGAATATGGCATTTGGTATTTTGGCTTGTTCATAAGCAGCGACAGTGCTCTTGGTGCATCTCAGCTATCGATTTTTATTTCCTTTCAGACAAGTGTCCCTCACAAAGCTAGTGATTCTTTCCTATTTCTAATTGCCCTTGAGCAGGTTATAGTGAGCTAACTATGACGGAGTGCCTTACTAGATTACTTCAGAGGACGATTAACGGTCAGCCACATGTGGGCCTGGAGTCATATGTAGGCCCCACCTTCTCAACCTTGCCCCTTGCCTGAGGTGTGGCGATACTCAGGTTAAATCACCACCAGTCAGCTCTCCCCCTCAAAGGGGAAAGCAGCCTCTGGTCACCTGGGACAATGGTGACTTTCACTTAAGGCCAGGTTAAAGTCCAACAGGTTTATTTGGAATCACTAGCTTTCGGAGCGTAGCTCCTTCATCAGGTGAGTGAAGAGGTAGGTTACACAACCACATATATAGACATATATATATATGTATATTCTATTTGCTGTGTTTGTGTAACCTACCTCTTCACTCACCTGATGAAGGAGCTGCGCTCTGAAAGCTAGTGATTCCAAATAAACCTGTTGGACATTAACCTGGTGTTGTAGAGCTTCTTATTGCGCCCATCCCAGTCCAACATCAGATCGCCACATCATTATTTAAGAGCAGGTAAGGACGACAGATTTCCTTGCTAAAGGGCATTAGAGAGTCAGATGGGTTTTTCTGACAATTTGATAGTTTTGCGATCATTATCAATGAAACTTGCTTTCTGCTCCATATTTTATTAATTTAATCTAAAGTCCCTCCAGCTGCAGTGGTGGGATTTGAACTCATTACCCTAAAGCATTCACCCAGGCCTCTGGGTTGCCAGTCCAGTAACATTATCACCGTGCTACCGTCTTCTTAGGGTTCTGTTCGAGCCATGCAAGTAAACTGTGTGCTTCTGACCGAACAGTAAGTTCAGACATTACTTCAGCACATGGTGGACAGACCAATGAGATCACGGGTGGGGGACATTTGTGAAAGATTATTTGTGGAATGCAGCTACATGGAAGATATTCTATCAGATTTGCCTTTCATAGGGCAGCACGGTGGCACAGTGGTTAGCATTGCTGCGTACGGCGCTGAGGACCCGGGTTCGAATCCCGGCTCTGGGTCACTGTCCATGTGGAGTTTGCACATTCTCCCCGTATCTGCGTGGGTTTCACCCCACAACCCAAAGACGTGCAGGTTAGGTGGATTGGCCATGCTAAATTGCCCCTTAATTGGAAAAAATAATTGGCTACCCTAAATTTTTTTTAAAAGATTTGCCTTTTACCGACACCAAACGTTAAAAGTAATCGATAGACTTAGTTAATCTCCTCAGTTGTTCTCTTTTTCAAATCTCAGTTTAAATTCTGACATGTTAAATTTTGTTTGAAAAACATATATTAACAGGAGGTTGTGTCATGTGCTTCTATTATGAAAACATTAATAAACAGCAAGGTGGGTGACCTTGCTAGACCCAGCCAGACCAGTGAAATATACACTTAAAATTGGCAGAGCAATTGTTATCCTAACAAGCAAACATTTTGCCACTTGATTCAATCGAATGAGGTTTCTTGTGTGGTCGAAACAACATATTTAAACACGTTTCTGAAGCGAATAACAGTGGCTGGTGTAGTGGTGGTTATTTGGAAGTGGAGGGGGTGAGTGGAGGGGTGGGGGGTGGGCGATATTTCTGTACCATTTATAACTGCCGTGTAAATTCAAAGAGCAATTTAGGTTTCTGATCTTACTTTCTGTTAAAAGCATCAGCTACATGAGGGCCAGGTCAAAGGCACATTGTAAAGGAGAGGAGATCGGGTTTCATAACTTGAAGTCAACAATTAGGAATCTTGGAATAGGATCGACTTCCCTTACACCTAGCCCACACGGTATTTGACGCCATCCATCTAAGGCATTATCTGAAATGAATAAGCATGACTAATCGGCGATAAACCTCAGTGGCGGTCGATGTCAGTTGCTAAGATATAGGAAACCTGTTGACATGCTAGATGTGTGGGATGTCGCTGCCATCTTAAGAAATAAAGAGAAAAGACAAATAGGGGCTTCATGGTAGTTTTTAAAAAGGTATTGCATTCCAGCAATCAGCCAGCATGAAATGTGTGTATAGTTTAGATAGACTCTGTTCAGGTTGGCTGTACCTTACGTTAAAGAAAATAACGAGGGAGATGAATGTTTCTGATCTAACACATCAGGGCACTGTACACATACAGAGCTGACTAGCTCGATTGTCACTTTTATTATTCAAGTACCCTCTGGTTCTTCAAATCTGAGCTTTCTCAGTAAGTATCAATAGACCATTCAACAATCAAGTTCGACCTTGAACTTACTTAGTAGCTACACTCAGGCACTTGCTGTCAAACCGAGTAATCAGGAAGAGGACGATTTCCTCCCTCCTTCCAGCCCAAAGGCTCTGTACCACCCAACTGAGATCAGTTAATGCAGAATCAAGCAGGGACACTTCTGGACTCTCTCTCATGGTTAGCAGTTTCAAATTCCTAGGGGTGCACATCTCCAAAAATCTGTCCTGGTCCACTCACGTCGACGCTATCACCAAGAAAGCACAACAGCGCCTATACTTCCTCAGGAAACTAAGGAAATTCGGCATGTCCACATTAACCCTTACCAACTTTTACAGATGCACCATAGAAAGCATCCTATCGGGCTGCATCACAGCCTGGTATGGCAACTACTCGGCCCAGGACCGCATGGAACTTCAGAGAGTCGTGAACACCGCCCAGTCCATCACACGAACCTGCCTCCCATCCATTGACTCCATCTACACCTCCCGCTGCCTGGGGAAAGCGGGCAGCATAATCAAAGATCCCTCCCACCCGGCTTACTCACTCTTCCATCGGGCAGGAGATACAGAAGTCTGAGAACACGCACACAGATTCAAAAACAGCTTCCTCCCCACTGTCACCAGACTCCTAAGTGACCCTCTTGCGGGCTGACCTCATTAACACTACACCCTGTGTGCTTCACCCGATGCCGGTGCTTATGTAGTTATATTGTATATCTTGTGTTGCCCTATTATGTATTTTCTTTTCTTCCCTTTTCTTCCCATGTACTTAATGATCTGTTGAGCTGCTCGCAGAAAAATACTTTTCACTGTACCTCGGTACACGTGACAATAAACAAATCCAATCCAATCCAATCCAATCATGCTTCAGAGGAATGGAAATCTCCAGATGCTTTCAAAGGGGAAATAAGTGAGCATGAGGAGGAAAGAATATTAGAAAGAATTATGAAAAACGGAAGCGTGATAGCGAAGAGTTGGAGAAACATCCTGTAGAAATGGAAAGATTGCCACTGTTCCATTGAAGGCCATGGAGGAGGTCAGACTCACAAAGCCTATAAAGTATTGATGAGCGAGACCATTTATTCTAAGTACAGTCCCTCTTTCACAGCAGCCAGCTGTCTCTTCATGTGATGGTGCAGATCTTGAAGGACTGGAGGTGTGGGTAATTTGAGGAAACCTAATGATTGTGGGGCAGAATCAGCAGCAGAAGAGTGGATAGGAATAGAAACAGAGGATGATCTGAAGTAAATCAACCAGAGGAGGCCTTTTGCGTCTACTCCGCCATTTAATAAGATCATGGCTAATCTGGCTGGCCTCACCTCCACTCCCCCTGTCCCTCTCCCATTACCCTTGAGTCCTTTGCCTGTCAAAAATTGATCTAACTCGGCCTTGAATGAATTTGATGAATCAGCCTGTGGGGAGGAGGCTTGCACAGGCTAATGGTCCTCGGAGAGGGTTGGATTATTAAAAAAAAAAATTTAGAGTACCCAATTAACTTATTGCCAATTAAGGGGGAATTTAGCCTGGCCAATCCACCTCCCCTGCACATCTTTTGGGTTGTGGGGGTGAAACCCACGCAGACACGGAGAGAATGTGCAAACTCCACACAGTGACCCAGAGCCGGGATTTGAACCCGGACCCTCGTCGCCGTGAGGCAGCAGTGCTAAGAGAGCGTTGGATTATAAGAGGACCCGATTATATCATAGATTATATTCAGACAGCCTTCATCTCCAATAATTACCTCCACAAATTTGAATTAAACATGTTCTGGATGTTGTTGAAGCCAATATTAGGAGATGAATATGGAGGAAACTGCTGATCTAGCTTTTACCTTTATGTATTTGTTCAATTTAACAAACAAAACAAGATGACATGAAAAGACCCCTCTCTGCCAACCTTAAGATATAACCTGTGAGGTCAGAGCAGTCTCCATTGCTCTTACTAAACATGAGCTTGAAGCGTATAATCTGATGCTAAATTGGGAGCAGCCTCGCTCAAAAAGAATATGATGAGGGTGTCACAGCAACGCAAAGATGCACGCTGGTGCTGTGGTGGGGGTTGTGTGGTGTGGGCCTTATGACATTAAAGTCAAAGTATATTGTCGACGAACAGTAAGAGAGGAGAGTGCTGGTGCATCTCAGCCACACTACCCTTGACATGGAAGTGCCTGCGTTAGCACTGACTGCAAACAAGTTTACTTTGGAGCACAAGTGATATGTTGCAGCCTCCATCTCCTAATAATATATTCTATCGCTGCTGACTCTCAACTTGATTAAGGCAAGCATTACAAATGGCAGTATTTGCGTTCTGTTGGGATTTTGCAAAGAAAAACGCAAGAGTTCAACAGAAGCTGTAAAAAGAAAAGAAAGGAATACTGCGAGCAATTTTGTTCCCCCTATCTAAGGAAAGATACACTGGCATTGGAGTCCAGAGAAGGTTCACTGGGTTGATCCCGGGTATGGAGGGATTTTCTTATGAGGAGAGGTTGAGTAGGGTGGGCTTGTGCTCATTGGGGTTTAGAAGAATGAGAGGTGACTTTATTGAGACATATCGGATTCTCAGGGGGTTTGACAGGGTCGATGCTGAGAGGAGGCTTCCTCTGGTGGGAGAGTTAGGACCAGAGGGCATAACCTCAGAGTGAGGGATTGTCCATTTAATACAGAGATGAGGAGGAATTTCTTCCCTCAGAGGGTAGTGAATCTGTGGAATTCTTTACCGCAGAGAGCTGTAGAGGCTGGGTCGTTAAGTATGTTCAAGGCTGAGACAGACAGATTTTTAATCAGTGAAGGAATCGAGGGTTATGGGGATAGGGCGGGTAAGTGGAGTTGAGGATTATCACATCAGATCAGGCATGATCTTATGGAATGGCGGAGTAGACTCCGCTCCTGCGTCTTATGTCTCGAAGGTGGTATGTATGGTCAGTGAGGGTCTTGGGGTGGGGCAGCATCCCTGTCCCTGAGTTATAAACATTAAGGTCCACCTCAGGACTTGATGGTCAAGGAAATTGTGTTTATAACTTGACCAAGCAGGTCAAAATTCTTCCAGCAAGGGCAGCACGGTGGCCTAGTGGTTAGCACAACCGCCTCACGGTGCTGAGGTCCCAGGTTCGATCCCGGCTCTGGGTCACTGTCCGTGTGGAGTTTGCACATTCTCCCCGTGTCTGCGTGGGTTTCGCCCCCACAACCCAAAAATGTGCAGAGTAGGTGGATTGGCCACACTAAATTGTCCCTTAATAGAAAAAATAATTGGGTAATCTAAATTTTAAAAAAAATTTAAAAAAATCTTCCAGCACACACCGACGGCAGGCAGCAGGAACGGGAGAGATTCCCAGTCAGTCATGTGATGGGGAGAAAGCTGGCACCTCCCTATCTATCGTTCCAGGCCACAACGTGAATGCAAACGTTTCTGTTGCTACGGCAACTCGGACTCCCCCAGTGAAAGATTAACAACAAATTGGAAGTAGACTTAAATGTGATTATAGAATTATAGAATTTACAGTGCAGAAGGAGGCCATTTTGCCCATCGAGTCTGCACCGGCTCTTGGAAAGAGCACCCTACCCAAGGTCAATACCTCCACCCTATTCCCGTAACCGATAACCCCACCCAACACTGACGGCAATTTATCATGGCCAATCCACCTAACCTGCACATCTTTGGACTGTGGGAGGAAACCGGAGCACCCGGAGGAAACCCACGCACACACGGGGAGGACGTGCAGACTCCGCGCAGACAGTGACCCAGCCGGGAATCGAACCTGGGACCCTGGAGCTGTGAAGCAATTGTGCTATCCACAATGCTACCATGCTGCTTTGATTTATATTGGCTGCTAATATGTGTTTCCCAGTTTATTGATTATGCAGTCCATGACAGAGAGCAGCAAAGAGTGTGCCGAGGAGATTCCCAGATGTTGTAAACTCTCCATCCCACTGAAAGATTACCGCCAGGCGGGTTTGTAAATTCACACATTTGTCCGAACGGAATGGTGCTTCTCCTGTCGTCCATATGGAATTTCTATTTGAATGGGTGAAATTTCTTGACAAAGCTGGTGCAAAGTGCAGGATGCTGATAAATGATCTGTCCACTAACACATATCGAATGAAGCTGATGAAAGGAATTTTTAATACCGCTGGGCTGTGGTAATTAGGAAGACTGGTGGTCTGGTGAATGTTCACCCATAACCTGCATGCTTTCCTTCAGTCAATCTACCGAGGCTTCATTTCAAAGTCGGCACAAATCAGATAAAGCCGCCTTTCAACATCCTCTGAAAACAGTCTGTCAAGTTGCCCAGCTTTAGCAGCCCAGCAAAGAGCAATTTGCACAGCTGAACTGGTAATTTTATTATTGATAGAATTTAAATGTTGCCCTGGCGGTGACTCCATGAACTGTGCGATGCTGAGCCGGACCATTCAGGCAAAGAAGCTCCCAGGTTCAGCCGGCAGTTAGGAAGGCAAATGCAATGTTAGCATTCACGTCGAGAGGGTTAGAATACAAGACCAGGGATGAACTTCTGAGGCTGTATAAGGCTCTGGTCAGACCCCATTTGGAGGATTGTGAGCAGTTTTGGGTCTGTATCTAAGGAAGGATGTGCTGACCTTGGAGAGGGTCCAGAGGAGGTTCACAAGAATGATCCCTGGGATGAAGAGCTTGTCGTATGAGGAACGGTTGAGGACTCTGGGTCTGTACTCGTTGGAGTTTCGAAGGATGAGGGGTGGAAACTTATTGAAACTTACAGGATACTGCGAGGCCTGGATAGAGTGGTCGTGGAGAAGATGTTTCCACTTGTAAGAAAAACTAGAAGCAGAGGACACCATCTCAGACTAAAGGGACCATCCTCTAAAACAGAAATGAGGAGGAATTTCTTCATCCAGAGTGGGGTGAATCTGTGGAACTCTTTGCCGCAGAAGGCTGTGGAGGCCAAATCACTGAGTGTCTTTAAGACAGAGATAGATAAGTTCTTGATTAATAAAGGGATATGGGGTTATGGGGAGAAGGCAGGAGAATGGGGATGAGAAAATATCAGCCATGATTGAATGGCGGAGCAGACTTGTTGGGCTGAGTGGCCTAATTCTGCTCCTATGTCTTATTGTCTTATGGTCTCTGCTGACTGCATTGAATGTATTGAATGCGGCCAGTGACTGGTTACAATTGGTGTTCAGAACCTGAGGTTACATTGATCGGGAAAATCAGCTCCTGGTTTAGATTCTGAATGCTGCCCAGTAGTCTCTGCTGGTGGATATATTTGGGTAATCTTTGCAAAAGGACAGGATTCAAATTGGTTGTGATGGACACACAGCCTGACAATCCTCTCCATTCACACATGAGCATAACTGCTGTCTAACACTTCCTCTCCACCACACTACCTCTACTGCCTCCTGCCCTGATACTCTTGCTGGTATGATATGGTTGTTTTCGTATCTTTTCCTTTGATAGCTTACTTTTTCCTTGAACCTCCTAGTTTCTGCACAGAAAGAGGCCATTCGACCCATTATGTCAGTGTCAACAGAGAAAAATACTCGCTGTCCATTCTAAACCCATCTTCTCGCACCCGGTCCGTTAGCCTTCAGGATAATTCAGGAGAAAAGAACTATCATCTTCACCATCAACCACACGGCCAATTTTTGTGTCACCTGCAAATCTCCCAATCATGCTCCCACATTTAAGTCCAAATCATTAATATCATAGAATTATCATAGCATTCACAGTGCAGAAGGAGGCCATTGGGCCCATCGAGTCTGCACCAGCTCTTGGAAAGAGCACCCTACTTAAGCCCACACCGCCACCCTATCCCCATAACCCAGTAACCCCACCTAATTTTTTTGGACACTAAAGGCAATTTGGTAATCCACCTAACTGCACATCTTTGGACTGTGGGAGGAAACCGGAGCACGTGGAGGAAACCCACGCACACACGGGGAGAACGTGCAGACTCCGCACAGACAGTGACCCGAGCCGGGAATCGAACTAGGACCCTGGAGATGTGAAGCAACTGTGCTAACCACTATGCTACTGTGCTGCTCATATGTACAACAAATAGCAAGGGCCTCAACACTGAACCCTGTGGAACAACACTGCAAACCGTTTTCCATTCACTAAAACATCCATCGACCAGTACCCTTTGTTTCCTGTCACTGAGCCAATTTTGGATCCAACTTGCCACATTCTGCTGACTTGTCTGCCTTGACCTTGTCAAATGTCTTACTGAAATCCATGCAGACAAAATCTACTGCACTACCCACATCAATCCTTTTTGCCACTTTCTCAAAAAATGTGATTAAATGAGTAAGACGCAACATAATAAAATTATGCTGACTATCCATGATCAGTCCATTTCTTCTGAGTGACAGTTCATCCTGTCTCTTGGAATTGATTTGAATAATTTGTCTACAACTGAAGTGAGACTGACCTGCCTATAATTATTTGGTCTATCCCTCACACCCTGTTTAAATAATGGTGCAGCGTTCACAGACCTCCAGTCCTCTGCCTCAACCATATATAGTGAGGGCTGCAAAATGATCAGAGTAGCTGCTATTTCCTTCCTGAATTCCTTTAACATCCTGGGGTACAATCCATTTGATCCTGGTGGTTTGTCCACCTTCAAGGATGCCAGTCCCTCCAGTATTTCCCCCATCACTCTGCTTATTGTATCGAATATTTCACAGAATCCCTACAGTGCAGAAGGAGGCCATTCAGCCAATGAAGTCTCCACTGGGTCTCTGAAAGAGCATTCTACCCAGTCCCATTGCCCTGCCTTATTTCTGTAACCCTGCACATTCCTTACACTCCTTCTCCGTAACTTGAATGTCTGTATCATCCCTCTCCTTAATGAAGACAGTGACATAGTACTCATTGAGAACCCTGCCTACATCTTCAGCATCAGCACCCAGGTTACCATGTACATCTCTGTATATACTGCTCCAGGCTTCCAACAGTATAATTTTTTTGTGACTGTCAGCAAGTTTATTTTTCTGCTTTTATCTTACCCTGTATATTTCTGGATAACCAGGTTGCTCTAGGATGGCTGTACTGCCCTTATTCTTTGTGTGGGCATGCCTGCATTGTATCTGTAGACTCTTGCTTTTCAAAGCTTCTCACTGATCTGTCACTGATTTCCCTTCGAGTAGCTATCTCCAGTCCACTCACATCAGCTCACCTCTCAGCTTTGTGATATTTGTCTTCCCCAATTTCAACTGCTTACTCCTGTTCTATCTTACTGATGCAAAATCTAACTATAATACGGTCATTATCTCCAAAATAGTCCCGCACTTCACCCACTTGCTCAACTTCATTTCCTTTTTTCTTATGAATTTAGAGTACCCAATTATATTTTTTTCCAATTAAGGGGCAATTTCCGCGGCCAATCCACATAGCCTGCACATCTTTGGGATGTGGGGGTGAGAACCACGCAGACACGGGGAGAATGTGCAAACTCCACACGGACAGTAACCCAGGGCCGGGATTCGAACCCGGGTCCTCAGCGCCGTAGTCCCAGTGCTAACCACAGCCCCACGTGCCGCCCCAAACTTCATTTCCTGAGAATTGTGCACCCTCTCTCGTTGGGCTGGCTACATGTTGGCTATAAAGGCTCAAGAATTTTGTGCCCTCTCTGCCCTTCACACTCTTTATATTCTAATTGATATTCGGGTGGTTGACGTCCCCAATGATTACTGTGCTATTGTTTTCGCACTGAGAAATTTGCCCACATATTTGCTCTTCTACCTTCCTCTCACATCTCGGGGATCGATAGTCCACTCCCAATATTGCGGCTGTCTCCTTTTTATTTCTGAGCTCAACCCCTATGGCTTCATTTGATGATTTATTTAACATTTCAGCCCTCCTCACAGCTGTAATTGATTCTTTCACCAGAAATGCTGGGCCCTCATTTGTCCTGCCTGTATACTCTATATTCCGGGATGTTGAGCTGCCATTCTTGCCCCTCTTTACGTCAGGTTTCTATGCGAGTGATGCTGCCATCCTGCCATATCCCTCCTTTGGCCTCAGCTTATTGGCTTTGTTCTTTTTAGGATCACATTTTCTATTCATTCATGGGATCGGACGTCGCTGGTAAGACCAGTATTTGTTGCCCATCCCTAATTACCCTTGTTGGGCCATTTCAGATATAGTTAAGAGTCAACCACATCGCTGTTCCTAGGACGTGGGCATCACAGGCTGTGCCAGCATTTATTGCCCATCCCTAATTGTTCCTGAGGGGGCAGTTAAGAGTCAACCACATTGCTGTAGGTCTGGAGTCATGTGTAGGCCAGTCAATAAGGACAGATTTCTTTCCCTAAAGGACATTAGTGATCCGAAAGGGGTGCTTACGGCAATGGTTTCATGGTCACCTTTAGATTTTCAATTTCAGATTTTTAATGAGTTCAAATTTCACCATCTGCAAAGGTGGGATTTGAACCTGGGACCCCAGAGCAGTACTCTGGGTGTCCCGTTTACTAGTCCAGCGACAATATCACTGCGCCACCGTCTCCCCATACATACTCCTTTGCGAAACTCCCTGCATTTGCATATATAACACTGCCAAATTCCTGTGCTGTAAACCTTTTAACCGGAGCTTCTGTCTTTCAGAGTCACTCGCTCACTTGTTGCCTCCCTCCTTCACTCTCTCTGCTGGGAATCTGGGCTCAGTTTCCCATCCCCCTGTTGTTAAATTCAATTGCACCTTAGTTGTCAGCCTTATTGCAGTGCTGCCTTGGGCTGATAACCCAGAGGCTGTCACGCCAAAAGAGCACCCAGGGTACGTTGTGCTGTTGGAGAAACTCTTTCAGATACAATAATTAGCGCAGGCTCTATTTGTCTGCTTTTTGTGGATATAAAATATCCCCTGCACCATTTTGAAGAAGCGCAGGGGAGTTTACCCTGGGGTCCTGGCCAATATTTATTCCTCAACTGAAATCGCTGAATCTGACAATTGACTCTTTTCTCACATTGCGGAATGTAGTTTGTGCAACTTAAATGCCGTGTTTCCGACATTACAACACTAAGCACAGTTTGAAAGTAGTTCATTGGTTGGAAAGTGCTTTTGGATATGTCCTGAGGTCATAAAATGTGCAATGTAAATACAATCCTTTCTTTCTCTGCAGCCATCTTATTTATTGCCTGTTTATAATTGTACAGAAAAACATTGCAAATACAACTTTTGAGGTTTTGGCAGCTGAGTTGGTGTGTAATATTTGATGCAGAGGATTCTCGATTACGTTCAAAGTATTGTAATCTATTTTAATGCTCCAAATGCTTTTACATTCTGGAATGGGAGCGAGAACCTCTTTTATAGTCTCAGTTTTTGAGTCCATTTTGAGAAAGGAGCGGCTGACTGAAATAATACACGGTGGTTTGCACTGTTGCTTCACAGCGCCAGGGTCCTGGGTTTGATTCCCGGCTTGGATCACTGTTTGTGCGGAGTCTGCACATTTTCCTCATGCCTTTCCTCCATGGGTTTCCTCCGGGTGCTCTGGTTTCCTCCCACAAGTCCCGAAAGACGTGCTGTTTAGGTAATTTGGTGTTGCAATGTGGCGACTGGGGGCTTTTCACAGTAATTTCATTGCAGTGTTAATGTAAGCCTACTTGTGACAATAAAGATTATTAGTGTTATCTGGCCAGGCAGCATATATGGAAAACAGAGAATTTAATGAGGGCGGCAAGGGGTGGGGTGGGTGGGGTGGTGGTGATGGGGGTGTTCAATGTCCGCCACCAAAACTGGTGACTCCCCCGCCGATCTCCTAGAGCCCCGAGGAAATTAAGTCACAAATTGGTGGTGGCAACCCAGCTCCGAACTCCATGGGGGACATGTGATTGCTGCACCTTCCCCAATAGAGCAAAAATCACACCCTTGAAACAAATCACATCCCTGAAACTTGCCGGCCAATCAGAGGCCAGCAGATCTCCATTACTGGTAGGGACACTTGGAGAGGTGGCCATTGCGAGCTTCACCCCAGGGCTTTGGACTACCTGATGCTGCATTCCTCCACCAAAGGCCCGGAACACGGGATCCTCTCCAATTAGGCTGCAAGCAACCCCAACAGAGCTTGGCCTGTCGGTGTCAACACAAGATGAGTTCCCATTTTATGAGGAAAGGCTGCACAGGATAATCGCTGGAGTTTAGAAGTGTCAGGGGGGATTTGATTGAACCGTATAAAATCCTGAGGGGTCTTAACAGGATGGATGTGGAGACGATGTTTCCTCTTGTGGGAGGAGAATCTAGAACTACAGGTCACTGTTGAAAAATAAGGGGCCACCCATTAGAAACTGAGATGAGGAGGAATGATTTCTCTCAGAGGGCCGTGAGCCTTTGGAACTCTCTCCCTGAAAAGGCGCAGACCTGCTCCCCGCTTTGGGGATGACCAGGCTTCTCAACACCGGCGATGAGAGGTGGGGCACCCTATTCCCCAGAGGGGGTCAGAGTGTCAGCAGCAGGGTCACCAATCCCAGCGGCTGTCAGTATGGGAAACATGACCAGGATGGCCGGCATTGGAAGCAGAATCGTTGAATACTTTTAAACGAGGGGTTTATAGATACTTGGTAAGCAAGGGGTGAAAGGTTATCAGGGGAGGCGCGATGCAGATTTGAGTTTATTATCAGGTCACCTTATTGAATGGCGGGGCAGACTTGAGCGGCCAAATTACCTACTCCTGTTCCTTGATCGTATGTATGTGCATACGTACCTCCTGCCATTGGTGGTAATGGGATGAGGCTCTAAGGAGAGCAACCTTTCCACCCAGGATTTAATCACGGGAAGGTGGGAAGGCCTGTGAGTGCCCTCCTGCCTGATCATAGGCTCGCAGCTGGAGAACCTGTCGGAACTGAATGTCTGTGAAGGACGCGTGTTCCTCCAGTGGTTTCTGTCAGCCCAGCCACCATGTACCCTGCCCCTCGATTACAATTCTGGCCAAACACCGTTTTTTTCCCCAAAAATATATTTTCCTCTGTGAATCCGCGATGCTCCTCATTGGGGGTGAGGAATTGGGTCTCTGACATTCCATCCCCCCGTATTGGCCCTTTGCCGCTTATTATGGGTTATCGTCTGCTGCAGGGACACAGAGAAGGCATTTTGAGCCGCACGCTTTTTGGGTCAGGGGAGTCTATCACAGGTGGCATGTGTGGGGGCTGTAACTGGACATGAAGGGGCTGTGCTGATGGGTGCCGTGGGTTCTGAGGAACAAGCAAGAAGATCGGATGTGGGGAAGGTGTGAGGTATCAGCCAGTGGTTTGTGGGGGAGGTGGGGGGGGGGGGGGGGGGGGGGGGGAGAAGGGGGTTGGAAACTTGAAGGGTGCCAGGCGGGAATGATGCCAGGAGAGAGGTGGTAACTTACCCTTGCAGCTCATTAGAGGGCATTGTACTTCTTCAGACATTGGATGCCGGCCGTCCTGGTCACGTTGCCCATACTGACAGCCGCTGGGATTGGTGACCCTGCTGCTGACACTCTGACCCTCTCTGGGGAATAGGGTGCCCCGCCTCTCATCGCCGGTGTTGAGAAGCCTGGCCATCCCCAAAGCCAGGAGCAGGTCTGTGCGCTGCCATGTTTACCAGTAGCTCCACCGTTTTAGCGGCGAGATGCTGAGGCCTGAGCCGGGCGAATCAGATGGCAAGGGAGTCAGGTATGTTGAGATTCACGTGGGGGTTCATGTTTGGGACTAAGTGCGGGTGAATACAGGCCTTGATCTCGCCAATGCGACTGACCCAAAGCACCCCACCAAACTCGCCCAAAACGACACGTTGAAATTTTCTGGGTGAATCGCACCCAACCTCTTACCCTGAAGCATCATAGCTGTTTCATTTCTTAAAAGAAATGGATGGAGAGCTGGTAAGCAAAGTAGGATTCAGGAGCAGCAATGGTAAGAGGTAATGTCACCATAGTCCTGGATAACCATAGGCTGCTTTCCCCTTTGAGGGGGAGAGCTGACTGATGGTGGTTTAACCTGAGGGTCACCACACCGGGTGAGGGGCAAGGTTGAGAAGGCGGAGCCATCATGAATAACCTCAGCTGGTACGGGAATTTAACCCACGATGCTGGCCTATGCTCTGCATCACAAACCAGCCGTCTGGCCAACTGAGCTAAACTTGCCCCCCTCCCGCCAAAGTCAGAGGAGCCCACTGTTAATAACAGAGTTGCCCCTTCGTCGGACAAGTCTTTTGTTATCTGGATGCAAATCAAAAAATGCATGAGATGCACAACACATCAGTCAGCAGCTGAAGGCGGAGAGACAGGGCAGTTAACATTTCCAATGTAACTTATCATCAGAACCTGTGCAAGGATTTATTTTCCTCTGAAGCTTTTAGTGCTTTGTAATATAGACATCAAAATACAGACATAACTTCCTAAGCATTGTACTCCGGCTTCTGATTTCTTGGCACAGTCAAGCTGTGACCAGCTCACAACTATTCTGCCAATACATTTAATACTTGGATTGAGATAAAGCTCAGATTAGCCCTTTATGTAACAGAAGTGAATGGTATTGGAATTCTATGCCTGGGTTGCATATGCATTTATCAAGACTCCGTTTCAATAAGTTGTACAGCTCATGCATGCTTCCTGTATCTTAATATCCCCAAGAATGCCAAATGCTAAAAAACGTGGAAGAACACAAAGAACATTTTCTAATTAAGAGTGTTATCTGAGAGAGTGGGAAATTGTAATCCTTTAATATTTCAGCGTGGGAGGGGTTGAATCAGAACAAAGTTCTACTCCATTTTTCTTTCCCTCTAATCACTTTACATACCCTGGGTAAATTTTGTACAAATTTGATGACTCCAATTTTACATTCCAATTCACACTTGTGCAGTAATGGAGGCAGCTCCCACACAGTACACTGTTGGTAGGAGCCATGTTTAGCAGTCTGTTAGAATGGATTAGTTACATGGCTTCTCATAAACTCCTGTTCAAAGGCATTCCTTGAATAACTAATACTGTATACCCTGTCACATAATGCAGGCCTGACTGCACAGAAAGACTTCAAAACTTGCGAGGTTCAGACATAATAAAAAAAAAGCTTCAGGCATGATATTGAGCTGCTCAAAGTCTGCTCCGGGTGTTTTCTGTAATAAGTATTGGCAAATGAATGACTTTTTAAAATCGGAAAGCACGTGGACTTTTTTAGTTTTGAAAATGAATCACGAACGCTTTGGCGATGGAAAAAATTGACAAAACTGTCGCTGCTGTTGTTGTTTTTGTGCATTGCAAAAGGTGCAGTGTCTGTGGGAAACTATTTTTTTGTTTTTGCAGTTTTGCATTCTCTTCCCTTCCACTCCCAAAGTCAGACTTTCCCTGGTGTGCTGCACCACAAACACCAGTAACCCTCTGGCATAAGGCTCAAGTGGCTATTGTTCATCGGGGACGCTGGGCAGCAATCGGCAGGAGGCTGCTCCATCAGAAAGGACATCATGTACTGCATAAAACTGACAGTACGGAAAGAGGCCATTCAGCCCAACTGCTCTGTGCCAGTGTTATGCTCCACGCGACCCTCCTCACAATCTGCTTCCCCTAACCCGATCCGCATACCCTTCTATTTCTAATTTCTTCCCCTCCCCGCCTATCTACTTATCCAGTTTTGCCCTTAAACGCGTCTATGCTATTCACCTGAACAACCCATGTGGTTGATGTTATGTTTCATGTTGTGGCTGTGGCAATGATGCACAAAGAACATCAAGTTCTTTGACTAGTAATATAGCTTATTAACAAAGTGAGCACGTGGAAAGATAACTGGCGAACTATCATACAGACGGTAACAAATAATTGAACTCTCCTGGAACTACTTCTAATGCGACTGTCCTCCAGTACAACTTACTACCAACTGCGGTATCTCTAGTGTCACATGGTGTGTCTGTATCGCCACCTGCTGGTTGTATGTCATATGGCTGACTATACACATTAATGTGTATATGCATATCACCACAGTTGGGTGTTCTATATTCTAACCACATACCGAGCAAGGATGCTTCTCTAAAATTCCCCATTGGATTTCTGAGTCACTGCCTTATATTTCCCGTCCCTGGGAAGCACGGTGGTTAGCGGCGCCGAGGCCCCAGGTTAGATCCTGGCTCTGGGTCACTGTCTGTATGGAGTTTGCACATTCTCTCCGTGTTTGCGTGGGTTCCCCCCACAAGCCAAAGATGTGCAGGCTAGGTGGATTGGCCACGCTAAATTGGCTCTTAATTGGAAAAAATGAATTGGGTACTCTAAATATATAATAATAAATATTTCCCATCCCTGTTTTTTGTACTTTTCCGAAAACAGAAAACTCTCCTCCATAAATACCCTATCCCAACCCTTCATAATGTTAAGGGTCTCTGTTAAGACCCCTGTCAGCCTTCTTCTTTCTACAGAAAAGGACCCCACCTGATAAATCTTTAGAATTGTTTTTGTATCACGTTTGTAAAGCATTTTTGAATCTAAACAAATATATATTTTTTTGCTATGTGAATTATTAAAAATGGGCAGGATTCTCCGTTTGAGAGGCTATAGACTGGATTCTCTGTTCGCTGACAGCAAAGTCGCATTCGG
This sequence comes from Scyliorhinus canicula, assembly GCF_902713615.1. Taxonomy (NCBI): domain Eukaryota; kingdom Metazoa; phylum Chordata; class Chondrichthyes; order Carcharhiniformes; family Scyliorhinidae; genus Scyliorhinus; species Scyliorhinus canicula. Next base: position 194,502,477 of record NC_052154.1, on the reverse strand, counting down.
CGATCAGCCAGAGAATCCACTTTTACGCTGGAATCAGGGGCGCCGCCGTTTTTCAGACGCTTCGCCCCCTCAAAAACGGCGTGCTCCTCGAGTACGCCGCACGCCGTCGGGACAGCCTCAGGACGTCACCTGAGGCCCTCCCCCAGTGCTCCGCCCCCGATGGGCCGAGTCCCCGACGGCGTGGGGCGCGTGTGCTCACAACGTTCAGGGACGTCACATGGCGGTGTGGACCGGCGGCCAGAAGTGCAGGGCCCTGTATCGGCAGCAGGAGCTGCGTGCCACATGCCGGGACCCGGCTATCCCTCTTAAAACTGGAGAACCGGACTTTTTGAAAAAAGTCTGGAGTGATTTGCGCCCGTTTTCTGGCTGGCATGGGGACATAGCCCCATTATCGGAGAATCCAGACCAGGGTGTCAGGCCCGCTAATGATATGTCTACTGTACTTTCAGCCGGCGTGGTGAGCGATGCATTTACGCCATCTCTAGGGTGCCGGAGCATCCCGATTTTGGCATCGGAAGCTATTCTCCACCCAATCGCGTTTTGGCGTCGGCAAGCGGAAAATCCCGCCCCACATCATAGATGGCAACGAAATTGAAACATGTGAAATAAAAGGGACAGTGGATGGATGCAAAGTTGTGACAGGAAGTAGAGAGTGGTGGTGAATGGGCGGGTGTACAGTGGTGTTCCTCATGGGTCCATAATTAAGACCATTGTTTTCTTGACCGATGTTAACAACCTAGACTTGGGTGTGGAGGCCATTTGCAAAATTTGCATGATAACACTAAACATTGTGACAATAACCCTCACAGGATCCATGGGGACGCATCCATTGATCTCCCGGTGGGACTTGTGGAGTATGAGCTGCCCCGCTAGTGGGCGGAGGCTCGCCCAGCTGGGGCTCATACATCCGTCCTTTAAAAGACGGCCCGGACTGGTGCCCCGCAAATCCACAGTTTCTTTTTTTCATTGTGCCCTCCTTTTGAAAGGTGGATTAAATTGTAATATAAAACATTCAACCACCAATGGCATTGTCTTCGTTCTCGCCAAACTCAGCTTTACAACCAAATCTAGGTGGATGAGGTCATCGATATGTCTGAGAGAAATCTAATGGAGGATTATTTGTTAATGAAATCTCATAGCCATACCTTTTAATGATGGACCATGGAACGTATCCATGTCCTCCTTGTATCTACTTCATATGACTAGTGAAAGAATTATATTTGAGTGATCTGCTTTTCATTTGCTGATTTTTAACAAGATTTTTGATCACAAAAAGACAATGCCAAAATGTGAATGTCTTCAACCCACGCAGAAAATAAGAAGCAAATTCCAGCAGCGTGGGTTCAATTCCCGTACCAGCAGAGGTTACTCATAAAGGCCCCGCCTTTTCAACCTTGCCCCTCGCCTGAGGGGTGGCGAACCTCAGGTTAAATCCCCACTACCTGGGGTGGCACGGTGGTGCAGTGGTTAGCACTGCTGCTTCATGGCACCGAGGACCCGGGTTCGATCCCGGTCCCGGGTCACTGTCCGTGTGGAGTTTGCACATTCACCCTGTGTCTGCGTGGGCCTCACCCCCACAACCCAAAGATGTGGGTGGATTGGCCACGCTAAATTGGCCCTTAATTGGGAAAAAAAGAATTGGGTACTCCAAAAAAAATTTTTTTTAAATCACCACCAGTCAATTCTCCCCCTCAAAGGGAAAAATATCCTACAGTCATCTGGGACTATGGCAACTTTAACTTACCTTCACCTGAATAAACCCCTGAGCAAAAACGCTACTGAAAGCGTCAATTATTGGCCTTTAGGCCAATGTATTGAGAGGAAACAATAGACCTGACTCTTAAAGTACATCAAACGAGCAGGTAAAGTCAAGCATTGAAGATGATCCTGAAAACTAAATAGAAAACTTTCTTTCTCTCTCATTGTCCTGGGGTTATTTATTAGTCGCCCGTATCAAACAAAAGGGATGCTTTGGGATTTAAAAAAAATAAAAACAAACATTTGCATAGTTCATCTTTATTTTTCTTTCCTATAGATTCACCGTCCCGACCCCCAAAACATTTTGTCTGGAAAGCAACGTTCCTCTTCAATGCTCACGGCTACACAATGTCAGCACACTTTCTAGTTTGGAAAGAAAGTTAACAAAAGGTACTCAAAAAAAGCAATGCAGCGCATAAACAATCTACCACACGCAAGCGGTGCCTCCTGACCATCACCGGATGGCAAACCGAGCGGGGTGTCAGGATGCCAACTCTTTGGGTCACTGGTTTGCACACCTCGGAAATTCCCAAAATCCCAAAATCCATTTACGTGCTTTTTTTTGAAAAAAAAGTTGCATTTGACTTCTGTGTAAATGCCAACTCTAAAGTGTAAGATAAACACATCACTCTGCATCCCCCCCTCCCCCCACCTCCCACCCCCCCCCCCCCCCCCCCCCCCCCAGAAGCTCCAGGTAGTACCGTCTCTCACCCAGGCTATTTGTTATTCTACCACTTTTAGAGCATAAGGCAGAGGAGCAGAATTAGGCCACTCGGCCCATCGAGTCAGCTCTGCCATTCAATCCTGGCTGATATTTTCTCATCCCCAGTCTCCTGCCTTCTCCCCATAACCCCTGATCCCCTTCACCAATCTCTGGCTGAAGAAACTCCTCCTCACCTCTGTTTTAAAGGATCGTCCCTTTAGTCTGAGATGGTGTCCTCTGGTTCTAGTTTTTCCCACAAGTGGAAACATCCTCTCCACATCCACTCTATCCAGGCCTCGCAGTATCCTGTAAGTTTCAATAAGATCCCCCCTCATCCTTCTAAACTCCAACGAGTACAGACCCTGCGTATGAATATAAATAGCTTCTAACACATGCAAGTGAACTGGGCTATGAACCTGACTGATAAACTTAAATTGGTTTTAGTGTAATTATTAGCACAATCAGAATCATTTAGCAAGTGTTACCTAATCATGGAACTAAATTGGGTTGGATTTTGTTTATTGTCACGTGTACCGAGGTACAGTGAAAAGTATTTTTCTGCGAACACTCAACAGATCATTAAGCACATGAAAATAAAATAAAATGAAAGAAAGTACATAATAGGGCAACAAAAGATACACAAAGTAACTACATAAAAACCGCCATTGGGCGAAGCATTCAGGGGTGTAGTGTTAATGAGGTCAGTCCATAAGAGGGTCATTCAGGAGTCTGCGGGGAAGATGTTGTTTCTGCGTCTGGTCGTGCGTGATCTCAGACTTTTGTATCTCCTGCCCGATGGAAGAAGTTGGAAGAGTGAGTAAGCCGGGTGGGAGGGATCTTTGATTATGCTGCCTGCTTTCCCCAGGCTGCGGAAGGTGTAGATGGAGTCAATGGATGGGAGGCAGGTTTGTGTGATGGACTGGGCGGTGTTCACGACTCTCTAAGGTTTCTTTCGGTCTTGGGCCGAGCAGTTGCCATCCAGCTGTGATGTAGCCAGATAGCCAGGGCAGCACGGTAGCATTGTGAATAGCATAATTGCTTCATAGCTCCAGTGTCCCAGGTTTGATTCCAGCTTGGGTCACTGTCTGTGCGGAGTCGGCACATCGTCCCCCTGTGTGCGTGGGTTTCCTCCGGGTGCTCCGGTTTCCTCCCACAGTCCAAAGATGTGCAAGTTAGGTGGATTGGCCATGATAAATTGCCCTTAGTGTCCAAAATTGCCCTTAGTGTTGGGTGGGGTTACTGGGTTATGGGGATAAGGTGGAGGTGTTGACCTTGGGTAGGGTGCTCTTTCCAAGAGCCGGTGCATACTCAATGGGCCAAATGGCCTCCTTCTGCACTGTAAATTCTATGGCTATAGGATGCTTTCTATTGGGCATCTGTAAAAGTTGGTAAGAGTTAATGTGGACATGCCGAATTTCCTTAGTTTCCTGAGGAAGTATAGGCGCTGTTGTGCTTTCTTGGTGATAAAGTTGACGTGGATGGAACAGGACAGATATTTGGAGATGTGCACCCCTAGGAATTTGATGCTGCTAACCATCTCCACCTCGGCTCCGTTGATGCTGACAGTGGTGTGTACAATACTTCACTTCTTGAAGTCAATGACCAGCTCTTTAGTTTTGCTGGCATTGAGGGAGAGATTGTTGTCGTTGCACAACTCCACAAGGTTCTCTATCTCCCTGATGTATTCTGATTCGTCGCTATTCGAGATCCGACCCACTATGGTCGTATCGCCAGCAAACTTGTAGATGGAGTTGGAACCAAATTTTGCCACGCAGTCATGTGTGTACAGGGAGTAGAGTAGGGGGCTAAGTACGCAGCCTTGTGGGGCCCCAGTATTGAGGACTATTGTGGAGGAGTGTTGTTGTTTATTCTTACTGATTGTGGTCTGTGGGTCAGAAAATCGAGGATTCAGTTGCAGAGTGAGGAGCCAAGTCCTAGGTTTTGGAGCTTTGATATGAGTTTGGCTGGGATTATGGTGTTGAAGGCGGAGCTGCAGTCAATAAATAGATGTATGATGTAGGATGTAGAATACATGATGTAGGAGTTCTTGTTGTCGAGATGCTTTAGGGATGAGAGTAGGGACAGGGAGATGGCATTTGCTGTGGACCGTTGCGGCGGTATGCGAATTGCAGTAGACCAAGGCATTCTGGGAGTCTGGAGGTGATGCGCTTCATGACCAACCACTTAAAGCACTTCATTATGACTGAGGTCAGGGCCACCGGACGGTAGTCATTGAGGCACTTTGCCGGGTTCTTTGGCACCGGTGTGATGGTGGTCTTCTTGAAGTAGGTGGGGACCTCAGAGCAGAGTAAGGACAGGTGGGGACCTCGGAGTGGAGTAGGGACAGGTTAAAGATGTCCGCGAACACCTCTGCCAGCTGGTCCACGCAGGCTCTGAGTGCATGACCAGGGATCCCGTCCGGACCCGTCGCCTTTCGAGGGTTCACTTTCAGGAAGGCCGATCTGACTTCGAAAGCTGTGATGGTGGGTATGGGTGTGTCATGGGCTGCTGGGGCACTCGACAGCGGATTGTTGGTTTCCTGCTCGAACCGAGCATAGAATGCATTGAATTCATCAGGGAGGGGTGCGCTGCTGCTGGAGATACTGCTCGGCTTCGCTTTGTAGCCTGTTATGATGTTTAGGCCTTGCCACAACCGCCGGGAGTCTGTAACGCTAGTCTGTGAGTCGAGCTTGGTCTGATATTCTCTCCTGGCATCTACGACGGCTTTGCGGAGGTCGTACCTGGATTTCTTGTATAGGTCAGGGTCGTCTGACTTGAACGCCTCAGACCTGTCCTTCAGTAGGAAGTCAATCTTCCGATTGAGCCATGGTTTCTGGTTGGGGAATGTACGTACTGCTTTCTTTGGCACGCAGTCGTCCGCACATTTGTTGATGAAGTCTGTGACGGTGGTGGCATACTCATTTAAATTGGTCACTGAGTTCTTAAATATGGACCAGTCCACTGTCTCTAAGCAGTCACGTAAGAGCTCTTCTGTCTCCTCGGACCAGCACTGCACAACCTTCTGAGTTGGATTCTCCCGCTTGAGTTTCTGCTTGTAAACCGGGAGAAGGAGCACAGTCTTATGGTCTGATTTCCCAAAGTGTGGTCGGGGGATGGAACGGTAGGTGCCCTTGATTTTTGAGTAACAGTGGTCGAGAGTGTTGTCGCCCCTGGTGGGACAGGAGATGTGCTGGTGAAATTTTGGCAGTACACTCTTGAGGTTGGCCTTGTTGAAGTCTCCGGCCACGATGAACAAGGCCTCTGGGTGTTCTATTTCGTTGTTGTTTATAACTGTGTACAATTCATCCAGCGCCTAACCCTAACCCGAGATTACATCTAAAGTTGGACAATATGTTCTGAGTTTTGTAAACACGGGATGCACTGCCAATGTCCTCTTTGTTCCTGCTGTCCCCATGTGTGACCTGTTGTGACAAACATGGTTAGCACTGTTGCTTCACAGCTCCAGGGTCCCAGCTTCGATTCTACTCCAGTGGGAGCATTTAAGGCGCGATTCTCAGTTGCCTGACACCGATATCGTAATCAGCGATCGGGCGGAGAATCCCTGTTTCTGACCGAATCGGGGGCGACGCCTGTTTTCAGACGCTCCGTACTCTCCAAAACGGCGTCATCGAGGAGTACACGGCACGCCATTGGGACGGCCTCAGGACATTGCCTTAAGGCCTTGTCTGATGCCCCGGCCCTGATGGGCTGAATTTCCGACGCTGTGGGGGACGTGTGGTCTCAGCGATCGGGAACGCGGTGTGGCGGCTGCGGACTGTCTCCAATGCCGCCACAGTCGAGGGGTAACCTGGAGGGGCTTGGCTGGTAGCCCCCCCACTGGGTAGAGCATCAGTTTGGGGCGGCACCAACTTTTTCATCGCAAAACCAGACGCATCCTCCGGACAAGGGGCTGGATTCTCCGTTTGGGAGAATAAGTCCCCACGCTGGTGTGAAAATGGTGGGGCGCGATTCTCCGCAAATGCGGAGAGTCGTGAAGGCTGCCGTGAAATTGGCCATGTTTCACGGCAGCCTCTGCGCCCCCTCCCGGCCCTTCGGTGCAGGTTGGTGCGGCGCCAACCCCTCCGGCACCGGCCTCGCCACCGGAATTGCGGAGGATTCCACAACTTCCAGTTGGCCCAACGCCGGAGTGGTTCGCACCTTTTTGTACGCCAGCGCCGGGCCATCAGGGGATTCGGGAGAATCCCGCTTACATGACTCTTCTACAGGAGATTCTTCTTGTTCTCCATGAACAGGAGGCGACCATCAAGCCAATAAAGATATTCTGCCGACCACACAAATGAGTAATGTGGTATATGAATTTCAGTGCCGGTGTGATGCCAGCTTCCAATGCCTGGTGGATCAGATCAAACAGCACGTCCCTTCGGCTGATAGCAACAGGAAGAATACTGACCGTACTCAGCCGGTCTGTATCTGCAAAAGTCAAAACAGAGGAGGGGATTTCCCCACCTTCCATGGTGCATTTTTTAGCCCCCATTGGCTGGTGGCAGGATTGTCCGACACCGTCATTGTTCACATCCTCTGCTGGCGCCGGAGGATATGGCAGCTGGCGTCGGAGCGGCGGGGCAGGATTCACGCCATTCCCCGGGGATTCTCCGACCCGGCGGAGGGTCAGAGAATCCCGCTGATAGACTTGAAACGTTAACCCTGTTCTCGGCTCGACAGATGCTACCAGACCTGCTGAGTGTTTCTCGCATTTTTATTTCAGGTCTCCAGCATCTGCAGTATTTTGTTTTTATTCTCTTTGTGGGTAATATTGCTACTTGTTGCCACTGCATAGTAGCAGTTTGAAACAGTTAGCTTGCTCCTGTCTCTAGTTCTTTTTTTTTAATAAACATTTTATTGAGGTATTCTTGGTATAGCAACAACACATGGGAACACATGGTGGGGGGTCACTGTTGGCGGGATCCTGCAGGCAGGAATAGTGGAAAATCCCACCCATGGTATCGAACATTAGATATCATTCCGCAATTGGACTACGCTTTCTGAACAGTTTTGATTTTGCTGGACTATTACAATAACAACCAATTTAACATTATTAGTTTGGATTGTAATAATCATTTTTTAAAAAATAAATTTAGATTACCCAATTATTTTTTCCAATTAAGGGGCAATTTAGCGTGGCCAATACACCTACCCTGCACATTTTTGGGTTGTGGGGGCGAAACCCAAGCAGACACGGGGAGAATGAGCAAACTCCACACGGACAGTGACCCAGAGCCGGGATCGAACCTGGGACCTCAGCGCCGTGAGGTGGTTGTGCTAACCACTAGGCCACCGTGCTGCCAGGATTGTAATAATCATAATAATAATCTTAATTATTGTCACAAGTAGGCTTACATTAACACTGTAATGAAGTTACTGTGAAAATCCCCTAGTCGCCACATTCTGGCGCCTGTTCAGGTACATGGAGGGAGAATTCAGAATGTTCAACCCACCTAACCTGCACGTCTTTGGGCTGTGGGAGGAAACCGGAGCACCCGGAGGAAACCCACTCAGGCACGGGGAGAACGTGCAGACTCCACACGGACAGTAACCCAAGCCGGGAATCAAACCCGGGATCCTGGCGCTGTGAAGCAGCAGTGCTAACCACTGTGCTACCATACCGCCCATTTACATGTGCTAGAACTGTTCGGACACCCTGGGCCGGTGCGCCGTCAATTCCAGCCCCTCTTGGTCCAAAGTTGTAACACAGTTGAAATTAACTTTTATTTTGAAATACCCGAGGCCTTTGACTGTCCAACAATTACAGTCAATGGGTTTGTAAACACGATGAACGTTTTGTTATTACCGGTCACTATAATTAAATAGCAGCAAATACAAATGGTTAACTATTATCTAATCTCTAACCCTTGTCCCTTTTAACTCACCCCACCCTCGAAACACACACACACACAAACAAACACAGAATGAAAAGAGGGGTGTAAAAGAATGATGAAAGTAAAAGGATAAGAGTCTTTGTTAAAATGGACGTCTTCCAGTTAGATTCTTCTTCATTCTCAGCTTTCAGGTTGATGTTATCTTTTATTTCAGCTTGCAATGGCTTTCACTGTAGACTCACAGAAATAGCAGACAGCCAGCATGAGAGAAAGTGAGAGAGAGAGAGAAAGCGAGAGAGAGAGAGACAGATAGAGAGACAGCGGGAGAGCTTCTTTCAGGGTTTAGAAGTTTCTGCCTTCAGACATCAGGCAGCCGAGCAGAGAGAGAGAGAGAGCGAGAGAGCTGCTTCCACCATGAGGTCCAGCGACTTCACCTGGGTTCCCTATGAAAAACCCTACCTAACAGGAACCAACCATTGTTGGTTGCCAGGCAGAATATTGTCCCAGCCAATCCATTGGCCACCAACCAACCAATTGAAACAAACCCCTTCAATCTCTTGGGTGCCATAAAGTCTGAGTTCCTCTGCCCAAAATACAAAACTTTATAATGCAGTGTATTAGTTTGACACTTATAGTTCCTTACTTCCTCTGCTCGACTTAAAGGCATGTCCCCATGAACAAACTATGGACCAAAAATGATAAAGACCAAACTAAAGAGATGGGAACTAAGGGAATCAATAGGAAGGGTCCTTGCAGAAGTTACATGCATTCATATCGAGGGCCCTGTCCTTTGTAAACAGAAAGAATATGTCCAGGCGTTTTGCCTTTTCAACAAAACTAAACTTGGGGGACAACTGTTCCCTGGTGCATTTTCCATTGCAGTGCCTTAACCTCATGCCTAGTGTGCATTTAAATGAGAATGTCTTCTCTCTAGTGCATTGCCATGATAATGCCTCCACCAATCAAAGTCCACTTGTCAACCAATCAGCACTTTCTTATCGTGCCGTATAAATTGTTGTTCCCTTTGAAATATGGTGTCCTTGTGACTTTGGCCCAATAGGCGCAATTCAATGTTTCTCTTTTCCAGCAAAAGGCAATTAGTTCCTCTGCCCTGCCCCATCTCCTGCAGCATATCCCCTTTAAATATTTATCAATTCCCCCGTGTTTGCGTGGGTTTCCCCCCCCCCCCCCCACACCCAAAGGTGTGCAGGGTAGGTGGATTGGCCACGCTAAATTGTCCCTTAATTAGAAAAAAAAGAATTGGGTACTCGAAATTTTTTAAAAGTGTATGTCAATGAGTGTTACTGTATAATTTGCATACCCACACCGGAGATGGGAATGGAGCACATCCACACCACCCTCGAGGTGCTGGAGCATGGCACTCCATTGGGTGCCAGTGTGGCCTCAATTTTCAGTTGACCCCTGATTCTCTGCCCGAATCGTGATTCTGGCATTGCTGGATGGAGAATCTCACCCTATATCTTAGTTCTTTGATTATGCCTTCTGTGTTTACCGCTGTCTGGCCCACATCAACTCCTTGACTGTACATTAACACATGTATATCTCTGGGATCTTCCCAATTGTCTAAAATCGGTTTCTACTCCATTAGCTATTCACACCTGACTATTATCTAAATTGCTGCTCTAAACTCGTTACCGGGAGAGACACATTCCAATCGCAACCCTTTGAACTGTCTCCAGACGGACTTGCGGCTCTCAAGCAGCGCTCTTCAGATCATACCCATGTAGTGCGTAAAAAGATTTTCTTCACATCAACCCAGCTTCGTTTTTCTTTCACTTTAAATTAATTTCCACTGGTCCTTGACCCCTCCACCAATGGGAACAGTTTCTCTTCTTCAATTCTCTTCATGATTTTGAACCCCTCTCTCAATCTTCTCTCCAATCTGTCAATGTAACTAAAGTTCCTCATTCCTAGAACCATTTTAGTAGATGTTCTTTGAACCCTGAGCCTTCACATCTTGCGGTGCCCTAAATTGAATACAATACTCCAGAATGTGAAGATGCTGGCGTTGGACTGGGGTGAGCACAGTAAGAAGTCTTACAACACCAGGTTAAAGTCCAACAGGTTTGTTTCAAATCACTAGCTTTCAGAGCTTAGCTCCTTCCTCAGGTGAATCCTGAGGAAGGAGCAGTGCTCTGAAAGCTAGTGATTCAAAACAAACCTGTTGGACTTTAACCTGGTGTTGTAAGACTTATTACAATACTCCAGAGCAGTGTAGCACAGTGGTTACCACTATTGCTTCATACCTGAAGGTACCCGGGTTTGATCACTGTCTGTGCGGAGTCTGCATTCTCCCCGTGTCTGCGTGGGTTTCCTCCGGGTGCTCCGGTTTCCTCCCACAAGATGTGCTGTTAGGTGAATTGGACATTCTGAATTCTCCATCAGTGTACCCGAACAGGCACCGGAATGTGGCGACGAGGGGATTTTCACAGTAACTTTATTGTTGTGTTAATGCAAGCCGACTTGTGACAATAAGGATTATTATTATAGGTGAGGCCAACTTCCAGTTTTCTAAAGGATCTTTATAGCTTCCTTGCTTTTGTACTCTATGCCTGCTACCTTCAACAATTTGTAGACATGTAGCAACAACTTTCTTTGTTCCCACACTACCTTTAGAATTGGACCATTTGTTTTATATTTCCTTTCTGCAATGTTCCTACGAATATTTATCAATTCACACTTGTCTGCATTAAAACATGTAAACCCCATCCTCCGTAATTCTTTCCCTAAACCCCTCGTGCCTCTTCTCGTCTCTCTGTCCTCCTTTAAAATATTCCTCAGACCCCCAAACATTCAAGAATTTTGTCATACCTCCAAAATGTTTCTGGGCTTCCTTTTATACCCCATTATGAGACAGAGATGCTGGTTCCTCAGCACTGACCTGAATATTTACATTGGAGCGGGAGTGGATTTTTGAAAGGACTGAGCTCGGTGCGACAATTTTATAAATTTCTGAGCAGGTGAAATGTCGGACTACACCAGAACCAGGCTTTCATTTTGGAACTGGTTAATGCCTTTGATGAACTTGATGGCAAGGAAAGTCCACAGAAGATCAGCCATGATCTCATTGAATGGTGGAGCAGGCTCGAAGGGCCAGATGGCCGACTCCTGCTCCTAGTTCTTATGTTCTAAGGTGGGAAGTGTTAGGTTGATAAGAGATGAATGAATTGCTTCAACGTAAGATTCCATTTCCTGCTCTAGTTGACCTCCAGCTCATGGATTAGACAGTTTACTCAGATTCATGGAGCATAGGACGGGAGAGGGGGAGAAAGGGGTCCATGCATAAAGCCCAAACTAGGTGTCCTCTGGAGTCTCAAGCTCGTCTTCATCCTGTTTGATGTCGGTTAACAAAACTATGTCATCTACAAAAAGGATTTGCAGCATTCCAGGTTTTGACAAAACATCCATCCAAGGTTGGTATAAAGGGTCATTGTTTGCTTCTACAAGCAACAACCTCCTCCAACGAACTTTAATGCAAACACTGCTCGATTACCCAGTGCTAGGTGTGAAGTAGCCATGGGGGTTCCACCCTTGTTAGCAGCTAGAACCACTTCGAGTTTGCTCCTTGCCCCATCTATTCAGCACACCAACTACAATGAGCAAGCTTCAGTTGTTAATTGTGGCAGTAGCCAGCAGGACCTGGAGCATCTGCCACAAGCTCATTTCACACAAGATCCTGGGGCAGGGTCATTTGATCCCTCTCCGGATGGACGTACATTCAAGTCCCAAGGAAGAGGAATGAAGAATCAGGGAACGACGAGCTCTTGACCTGAGGAGCTTCAAAAAAAGCTAATTCAAGGACTGTGATGTGAACAAAGAACAATACAGCACAGGAACAGGCCCTTCGGCCCTCTAAGCCTGTGCCGGTCATACCAACCATGGCCAAAACCCTCTGCACTTCCTTGTGCCGTATCCTTGTGCTTTGGGATGTCCCGAGTAAAAAGATGCTATGCGAATGCAAGTTGTTCGGTCATTGGGATCGTGACCCTTCAAAATGCCAAGAGAGCGATTCAGAAAACAAAAACCCACAGGTGCACCAACGTGAGGTTTTCAAAACATTTTTATTTCTAGTTTATCTGGTTGGAAACTTGTCTAGTACAGGTCTGTTTGTGAAAATGTGCATTTCAGACCATGAACAGTGACATTTTGTAAAATATAAAAGTACAAATTTGTAATTGAATGCTTTATATAGATTGTGACCATCTGAAAATATGTGAAACATTGATTTAAAAAAACAGACATCTTTGTCGGTATATGAAAGCCCTAATCAGCCTTTGGCCTTTCAGTACAGATTATCCTCTTTAATATAAAAATACAGTACACTGCCTTTTCGGTACACAACCTGTACAACCAACAGTCGTTGTCGATGTAACATTGTGGTTAGAAAATGGAAGGTTCAGAAGAACAGGAGATGCCACATGTAGAAATAAATTGAGGTAAGCAAATGTTCCTGAAATTCAGACAGTATACATCAGACCCTCTTGGGATCCTGTGGAACTTTTCCCGCAGAACCCCCTCAGATAAATGTACAACGCATTTCAGTTTTCAATAAAACAGGACTATGAGGCAACATATGAAACAAAAAACCCGGTGTGTTAAAAAAAAAAAAAATCTGGTTAACTGTAGTCTGAGGTAATGCGAACAGGAACTTTTTTTTTTGGAATAGAGCAGTAATCACATTAAAAACTGATCACATTTAGAAAAAAAAAGAAATCTACAAAAAAACTGATGTCAATATCATAATTTTCTATGAGAAAATTAAAACCTATAACATGGCAGTATATGGCATTGTAATAAAAATTGATCCATAAAATAGCAGCAAAACACAATGACAAAAAAAAGAAAAAAAAACTTTTTTTTTAAAAAAAGAGAAAAAAGCAAAATGTTAATTTCAAACCAAGCTGGGAACTTCTCCATAGCAGCTCAAAAAGGAGTGTCCACTCCATTTCTTACAATCAACACCATTAAACGGCAGTATCATACAAAACATCTCTCCTCGCAATCGCAACTTCAACTGAGTTTAGTTCCTCCTCCTCCCCTCTACTACGTTCTAGCATCAGTACATACCAAGATGTGCAAATTTTCTATCAACGCCTAAAAGCTGGGGTGTGGGGGGGGGAAAACAATAACATCGGGACAACTACGTTTTTTGTCTTCTCCAAGAAGGTCAATTCCGATAAAATTAAAACTATGGTGTTTCATGGTTGTAGTCTTAAAAGGGAATTTTATATATAAATGGGGCCTGGACCTTGAAAAATCTATATACAGAAACGATAGTGAATCCAATCCAACAGCACTCTGAACATTGGGCATGTAAATAGCAGCAGCTTTTTCAAGTTTTCTGCCTCATCCCAGCCATCTGGAATTAGCCCCCCAGAAGCATCAACATTGCCTCATGTGTCCGTCAGGCCATAGAACTGAACAGAGAAAGGAAAAACACCTGGTCTCAAGAGGTTGTGGCCTGCATCTCCAGAAAAGGCAGCATCAAGTTTCCTTCCCAGCCGGTTTTTAATTGTGAATACTCAAGATCATCGAGTGCAGCACAAGAGAAAAATAGGGCAGAGCGTGCGCGAGAAAAATGTTTGCACCTGCCCACACCCAAGTGACAAATGCCGAGCTTGACCCCAAGCCACGTATCTCAACTCTTGGCCGCTGTGATACGATCACCTCCTGACGGTAATCGTGTCCCGCTACCTGGTTGTTTTGGGGTTTGGCGATGGGGCCGATTGGCCACGCCAGTATATCCTTCTAAGCTCAATAGACACTCGTGTCATTAAGAGAGAAAAAACAAACACAATCTGCTTTCAAAGTTTAATCATCCCTCAATTGTGACAGTTAACCATAGCCCACTTCATCCGGGTTTGCTGAGCGAGCAGCCCTCTCACTCCTCGTGTTCATCACTAGAATTCACATTTGGCCAGAATCAGAATTCTCCATCACACACAGGTGCAGGAAGCAAAATCTTACACGGTGACCAGTCACTGCAGTAAATCTACCATTAGTGAGTGCTCCCTCAATCATCTAGAAACTCTTGTCCTGAGAATCTTCGTTTATTATTCCAAAGATACCATGGGGCACTCGAATACCGTTCCTTCTTAAAAAACAAAAATCTCAAGTTTAATGCTTGGAGGAAGAGCAAGACATTTCTGCAAAGGGGCTGAGATCCTACATCCATGGCACAAACATTTGAACTCTGATGTATCTCTGCTGGAAGCTTCTTCTACTTCAGACTCACAATAAATAGATCTACATTACCTTATAAATAAATTACATGAAGAATTTTCTTCGCTGTGGATAATCAAGCAAACAGTTTCTGGAATAATATGGTTACATTCTATGCATGCTGATAAAACCTGAAGAATATATCTACACAGGCCCCATTTATAAATTAATTGGCACATGAAAGATTTCTAAACACTGTTCTTTCTATAATTCACTGATGCCAGCAGTTTTTGGAATGTAGTTACCATTCACTGGAATGTCACAATCCAAGTTCCATTTCCCTCTCTAACACCATAGTCCACATAACTTGCCTCGCAAACACACAAGCATTTTAACATTTCTAAACCATTCCATTTTTTAAAAACTTCTTTAAAAAAAAAAAATTCCACGCAGAGAGGGGTTTTTTTTTCTTTTAATCTATTGACCGAAAGTGCTTTGAAATGGAATGGTTTGAGAAAAGAGAAAAATAAAACAGAGCCCGTGGGTTAAAAGCTGTCACTGGTTGGCCAGAATGAGTCGACGACTCCGGCCAGCCTTCTATTTACATAGTCTCTTCTGCCAAAAAAAATAAAATTAAAAGACACAAAGACTTATTTTAAAAAAAGATACTATAGCATTAGTAAGTGTGTGTATAATTATGTACTTATTCACGAGTAGCAGAATGGTCCTGCGCAAGCAATAATTAGCTGGCACGCAAGAGAGCCTTATGCACACAGGTAACGCACAGATTCCAAAGAATACATGTAATAATGCTGATATCTAAGGTACACTGATGGGTTACATCAACCATTTATAAGGTGAAGAGGATAAACACTAAATAATCATATAAACATCTGGACAAAACCGATTATAAAGTGACTAGACACATATACAAGCAGATATAGAAAAGCCTAGAAACTGCTGTAAAAGCTATGCATTTTTTCCACTTTTTTCCTTTTTTTTTTAAAATAGAAAAAATCATTACTACCTACAACCCTCTTCTACATTAAAAATGGTTCATTCACACAAAAAAAATCAAATCTATTACCTCCCCAATGACATTTTCTATTGTCTATTATTATAAACTGAGAAGCATAAACACAATTTTTGTATATAAAAACACTTTCATTAACGTCTCATATAATCTGCATGTATTTTGTAGCATAACGCGTGTCTGGCTATGCAATGGCCTTCTCTTTTCTGCTCTTTAAAACAATCAGTTTCCGACTATTTCATATTTTAATGCATGGTGAAGGGACTTGAGCATTGAAAGCAAAAAGGAAGCACTTCCCTTCTTTTTAAAAAAAAACGTGGAGATATTGGAGGGGAGGTCATGGTGTGTTTTTTAATATATATATATATTTATATATAGCGAGCATTTCCATGCAAAATTGGCAGCGACCACTCTTATCAGTCATCATAGGTTCACATCTCGCACGTCAGTTGGTGTGCAGGAGAGGTCCAGTTCATCTTCTACAGTCTTTGTTTCTGGGGATATGCTGTTGTGTTGTACCTGGCGCAGACTCGTCTCGAGAAGTGACTCGATCTGTTCTTGACAGGCCCGTAAACAATCCTGTGTAAAGACAGCCAAACAAAAAGGGGGGAATAATTAAACCATGCAGCACTTTTAGCACAGTAATACATCTCACAAACATCAAGAAGCAACATTTAAACCCTGTATTGGCAAAAATGACAGCTTCGACAGTGGTGGGGTTCAAAGAGCATCTTAAAAGGAGGAAGAGAGTCAGGGAACGTTCGGGACAGAATTCCAGACCTGCCCCAGGCAGCTGAAGGTACAGCCGCCAATGGTGGAGTGATGGAAATTAGGGATGTGCAGAATTGGAGAAACGCACAGATTCCAGAGAGCTGGCGGACAGGAGTCAAGGTGATCTCCTTGTCAATTCATGTTTCTACTACTGAGGCCGTTCAGGTGTAAGCTCACTTTGGAGAATTAAACAGCAGCAAACCTCCAGATGCGGTTTCAGTGGAAAAACACATAAGCACAATGATATTTTGCTGCTGGAGGATTGGTGTTTGCTATGTCGATCAATCCCAGTGGAAACCATCTTTATACTATTTGCAGAGTTTCTCTGATAAAATGTAAAAACAATAATGATAGAATTGTTCGCTGCTGTGTATTTGGAAATCAATCCATCTGGCTTAGCATTTTTTTTGTTGCTGGTTCATCGCGATGTGACCTTTCCCCCTCATTTTCTTTTGACCTCTGGCATGTCAATCCTTGCAGTCAAAGCACTCCTCAAATGATAAATTAATGCCTTCTGTTATGATGTGCATGACTGGAAACCAATGACATTTGTGGGAGAAAGGGCATCATTCTGCAGCCTCAGATTGTCACTTTATTCTCTGTACACACTTCAACTAATATGCTTCATGTGCAGTTTCCTCTCCCTATTTCACCCCAGCCACATGCAGCGCTGAGGTAAGACACTGGGCAACTTGAGAACTTTGTAAAGTGCTAATTCAGGCTCTCGCGTGGGAGTGCTCCACATTACATTGTCCCAAACCTCAAACTTTCCTATGTGCATTGTTTTCATTAACATTTAGATAGAGACGCTGCAAAACATCGCCACAAGTTATTAAATCTGCAATATGCATGGGTATAGATGGCAGTATTAATTTGAGCGGTATTCAGTGCGGTTCAGACCATGCTTGCTTCAGAGTATCAGTGTAGTGTTACTTTAGCACAGACGCGGACGGCATCATCAATCATGTTGTGTCAGGGACTACAGGCTTAAAAAGGACAGAGGTCGCCTCACAGTTATTTCTTTAAACCTTTCCCAGGGCTTATTTAGTCAGAGTGACAATGGAATGCCTGTCTATTAACTTCCTCACCATTTCCCAAACAGCGCTGACGGCTATCTCTTGATGATTACACACAAAATGACCTCGAGTCCAACATCAAACACATCCACAAAGCAGCAAAAGCAAACCCACCTAGGACCTATGACATTCGGAATGTAAAGCACTGATTTGCTGCAAATCAACCTTGGATTCTAGTTGAAAGAATTACATTGCGCTTGCGAAAGAATGGCAAAAAACTAAAACAACCTGACAAAAACCATTGTTGGGGGGGGGGGGGGGGGGGGGAGGGGCAGGCGGAATAAACATTTGCGGCCAAGGACAGACAAGAGTCAAAAAGAGGGAAACATTACCGCCGGCCTTTTATCCCCTCACCTCAATGGTTGGGTTATTATTTGCAAAGACATTTGCACAACTCAAAAAGCACTTCACAATGAAATATTTCTGAAATACAGGCACAAATCAGCTATTCTGCATACACCACAATATTCCAATAAATTGCCACCCACTTGACCGGCTGGTTAATTGGTTTTCAGCGACACTGGTTGAGGGAGTAATGCTAGGCGAGGGAGAACATAAATGCCTTTTCACAAGTGTCACGGGACCTTTCACATTGCTGAAATCACTTTGCTTGGGAGATAGGGATGTTGGTTTCACATGTCATCTGAAGAACGATACTGGCGTGTCAGCCGAGACCATGAGCTCAACTCCTGATCGCAGGATTCCAGGCTACAACATTCCTCCTTCGGAGCAAACGTGCACTGCCAACAAAAGGCTAGCTTGTAAATCTGCTGGATTTGGGATACTCGGGAGGGATCCTCTTTTCTCCGATAGGCAAAATCATGACTTGGCTGATGCTGCAAAATCCACGAGGGACTGCCTGAGAAATAGCTCACATGTAAACGCCGCAATAGCCACGTTTTCAGAGAAACATGTCGGGCGGGATTATCCGTTGCCCGACGCCGGTATCATAATCAGCGACTGGGCAGGAAATCTCTTTTGATGCCCAAATCGAAGGCGATGCCGGTTTGCGAGTCTCTGCCCGCTCAGAAATGTCAACATTGCCTCGCGCACCGCACTCCATTGGCACGGCCTCAGCACGTGAGCTGAAGGCCTTTCCCTGATGCTCTGCTCCCGATGGGCCGAGTTCCCGACCACATGGTTGACATGTAGTCTCGACGGTTGGGAACCTGGCCTGGTGGCTGTGAACGGGAGCCGTGCTGCGGGCTGGCGGGGGGGAGTTTCTGCGCGGGCTGGCGAGGCCCGGTCTGTGCACGGCCGCCGCCATGTTTTACGGCGCGATCGTTGCAGGTCGTCGCCGTGCGCATGCGGGCCCATGTCTCCAAAACTGGTGACAGCTATCCTGAACTGCCCTCAAGTGGAGAATTTCCATTCACAATGTGTCATGGACTGTAAGAGTTGAACAGAATTGGCACAGAAAGAGACCATTCACTGTTTATGCCCCACTAAATCCTGCTCCCTATTTACATCTGCTTTCTCCCTCAAGTGTTGGTCTAGTTGCCCTTAAACTGCATCTATGCTATTCACCTCAAATACCCTCTAGGGGGCGACTTACACATTCACACTACTCTCTGGGTAGAGGATTCTCCTGAATTTGTTTGCAATTTATTATTACCCTCATTGTATTTCCCCCCCCATCATCTAGCTGCACAAAGGTCAACTCTGTGCCCACCAGGGAACAAACCTTAATCTGTCCTGGTCAGGCACTGCACCACTGGGAGCTTTCCATCCATTGGGAGCTCAGGATCATCCAAGATTCATGTGGAGACTCAGTTGCCCAACAGCTAATTCAAAGCAGACAAAAGGGGTTGAGTGCCCCGTCGCCATGTGCAATGTCCTGCTGACTGAACACTCAGGTGGTCAGCATGTCCAGAACCTCCTTCAGCCATTGAGAGAACCATTTTAATTCTGTTCTCACATCCACTGGCACTGAAACCAGAGGGAAATCGCAGCATACACGCCCCAGAACAGTAACTAGTCTTTTGTTTTGCACCTGGATGTATCGGATGCAGAGGAGGCAAGAATGTTTGATTTTTTTTTTTTTATAAATTTAGATTACCCAATTATTTTTTCCAATTAAGGGGCAATTTAGCGTGGCCAATCCGCCTACTCTGCACATTTTTTTGGATTGTGGAAGCGAAACCCACGCAGACACGGGGAGAATGTGCAAACTCCACACGGACAGTGACCCAGAGCCGGGATCGAACCTGGGACCTCAGCGCCGTGAGGCGGTTGTGAAGAATGTTTGATTAACCGATGAAAGGTTTAGCTCTGGTTTGATTAATGTTAAACTCATATTTACGGTACAGAAGCAGGTACATTCACCCAAACAGCCTATGGTGTATGTAAGCTCTATCTTTCCATCTGACTTTACTTTTTTTTATTTGTTTATAAATTTAGAGCACCCAATTCATTTTTTTCCAATTAAGGGGCAATTTAGCGTGGACAATCCACCTACCCTGCACATCTTTGGGTTGTGGGGGCGAAACCCACGCAGACACGGGGAGAATGTGCAAACTCCACACGGACAGTGACCCAGAGCCGGGATCGAACCTGGGACCTCAGTGCCTTGAGGCTGCAGTGCTAACCCACTGAGCCACCGTGCTGCCTTCCACCTGACTTTATTTATGTATCAGTATGAAGTAGCAGCCAGGACGTAAAGCTACAAATTTTCAACCATTAAAGTGGTTAACTGTTCCACGCAGTTTAAGCTATTTAGACCAGTAGGGTCCCACAGTTATTTTATTTTAAGGTTGTTTTTCTAAACAATCTGGCTCGAGTTTGCTGATTTCAAATCACGTTGGGCCCGGGGTGTGACTGGTGGTGTCGGGAACACTGGGCTGAAATGTAAAGGCAGGGGGAAGACATCGCGATAAACTTGTGACACAGCACAATCATCAGGTAAAGACGGGTTTACCTCGAACAACCTACCCCCCCCCCCCCCCCCCCCCCCCCGCCCCCAACCCCCCTGACTCCACCCAGAAAGGCAAGTCTCTAGACTGGGCTGCACGAGTCCATATTCCAGCACAATTCACCAGAACTGGAAAGAGGAAAAAGGGTCGAAATATTATGGGTGGGGGTGGGATTCTCCCCCTACCCCTGGCAGAGGCAACTTGACACTGGCCATCACTGCAATCATCCCCCACTGGCGCTTTGTGCCCCCCCCCAATACCCAGTCCGCCAGGGAACCTGCCAGGCGGTGGTGGGAGGGGGTGGGGGGGGTGGACAGGAAGATCCTGCTGGTGGGAAGGGACACCTCCCGTAAGCCTCCCACATTATCCAGGTTTTGTTCCAAAACTCCCATCGACTGCTTGGAGGTTTCTCCTTCAGTTATTCTCCTCATGTAAAAGGAAACAACACGAGAAGCTTTCCGGAGACACAGGTGGTGATGAAACAGGGAGGCACGTAACCAGGTGGCAACTAGCCGTCACCAAGAAGCCTGGTGTGGCTCATTCTTCCCGAGAGATGCCACCGCATTCACTGACACCCCATCGCTGGAGGTTCAGACAGGGGTCAGAGCAGAGCTGATTTTGAAGGTGCCCATTCCCCATCGCAGTGTGGTGCTCAGTACCAGCAAGGCAGCACAGTGGTTAGCACTGTTGCTTCACAGTGCCAGGGACCTGGGTTCGATTCCCAGCTTGGGTCACAGTCTGTGCGGAGTCTGCACGTTCCCCCCGTGTCTGCGTGGGTTTCCTCCGGCTGCTCCGGTTTCCTCCCATAAGTCCCGAAAGACGTGCTGTTAGGTGAATTGGACATTTTGAATTCTCCCTCTGTGCACCCGAACAGGCGCCGGAATGTGGCGACTGGGGGATTTTCACAGTAACTTCATTGCAGTGTTAATGTAAGCCTACTTGTGACAATAAAGATTATTATTTCTTGGGACATGTTAGGATGTTTGAATTCATTGAAAAATAACTTGCTTTCTCCCTCACCCCAGTGTGAATAAAAGGCACCTCCAATGAAAGGACTAGGGCACCCATTCCACACTTTGGAATATCTTACTTGAAATTAAATCCGTATTTATCCCATGCTGTTGAACATCTTTCTGTAAAGAGGATTTGTGTTGGGAGGTGGGTGGTTGGGGCGGGGAGGGGGGGCCAGCGTCCCAAATAAAGGGTCGTATGTTTGTTTTTTAATGTTCTCACATCTCAGATCTCTTCAGAATAACAGATGCCTAATCTAAGGTGTGTGGGCAGTTCAAAAGATTAAGGTAAAGACAATCAGGGTTCCTGGAAACTTGATCGGACCTAACAAATTCACGGTGCTCGCACAATGGGTGCGAAGACTTTTTTTTCTCTCTCTCCGTAAGACTGCCCAAGGCTCCCAATTATGCTTAATGTGGGCTCCAATTACCAGTGATCAAAGTAAAAACAGGAAATTAAACCCAGTGCTAAGGTGACTGAGCCAGAAGCAAAGCACTCTATCGACACAGGTGATATTTTCTCCCTTTCACTTAGGTGTGTAGGTGCACATTGTAATATTGTACGTATTGGAAAGTCCAGGTAATCTTCATTATAGCCAATCAGTTAAAATTCTATTGAACAGTGTTCAATTCAATCTACATTCTATAATCCAAAATTAAGGGCTATGCATGTACAGTCCAATTCAATATTTTTCAGGCACTAAATTCGTACTTACAATTCAAATTACTGGAGAATTAGGAAAATGACAATAATTTCGACCGATTCTAAACTGCCCAGCGGGGAAACCAACAGGATTATTTTGGTCACTCCACTCAATGTCACTCTCATTAAATACTGATAGCAAGCAACCGCCTGGCTGGGTGCAAAGGGAAGGGCCCCAATTAGATTAGTTTTACAGATGCTGCCAGACCTGCTGAGATTTTCCAGCATTTTCTCTTTCGTTTCGGATTCCAGCATCCGCAGTAATTTGCTTTTATTTAGATTAGTTTCTTGCTGTATTGGGCTGGAGTTACTTACTTACTCCACTCCTAGTATCTTGGTGAATGCACAACTGAAAGGCAGCATCAGAATTAGTGTTGATATCTCATGCTGCATCGTTGGCCAAGTGCATCACAGGCAGAAATCGCCTAAAGCCGATTTCCTACGATCAATCAATAATAATCTTTTTCAAAATAAATTTAGAGTACCCAATTCATTTTTTCCAATTAAGGGGCAATTTAGCTTGGTCAATCCACCTACCCTGCACATCTTTGGGTTGTGGGGGTGAAAACCCACGCAGACACGGGGAGAATGTGCAAACTCCACCCGGACATGACCCAGAGCAGGGATCGAACCTTGGACCTCGGCGCCGTGAGGCAGCAGTGCTAGCCCCTGCGCCATCGTACTGCACTATAAATAATAATCTTTATTAGTGTCACAAGTAGGCTTACATTAACACCGCAATGAATTTACTGTTAAAATCCTTTAGTTGCCACATTCCAGGGGCTGTCCGGGTCACAGAAGAAGAATTCAGAATGTCTAATTCACCGAACAGCACATCTTTCGGGACTTGTGGGAGGAAACCGGAGCACCCGGAGGAAACCCACGCAGACACAAGAAGAACGTGCAGACTCCACACAGACAGTGACCCAAACCGGGAATCGAACCTGGGGTCCTGGAGCTGTGAAGCAACAGTGCTAACCACTGTGTTCCCATGCTGCCCGTATATTATGAAGAATTGGTCAAACCACCCGGCCAACCACTCGGCTACACACACTGTGTCTGCCTCAAATTTGTTACCCACGAATAGCGTGGTGCGCAGAACCATACAATGGTTAGAAATATCTTGTTCTGTTCTGCCTTCTGCTGGCTTCGATTCGATGGGACTCATTCTTGGAAAGAGACACGGAAAAGTGCAGCTCCAGTCTTAACTATTAGTTCAGTACATCATGTAAATCGGTCTAATTATTGCCTCACGTGCCAACTCTGTAGAAGCAATGATGTCCACTTTTTTTGTGTACCATTCTCAAACATTAGTCTTTACAACACTGATTGGAAACTGCTTTCAAGTCCATAGTGTTGGCTCCTTGTGGAGTGCTGCTGAAGTTAATTCTGACGCAGAACTCTTGACCTAACACAATGTTGGGCCGTTGCTTTGTAATGGACAAACAAAGGCAGATCTCTGCATTTGAGATCACACATCCCTGTGCCACACATTTGCATTTAGCCTCCACTTGTTTGGAAAAGAAAAAGTCATCTTCCCCAGCCAATTGATCCCCGACTGCTTTATTGCCCAATTCCTACTGAGGCACATCTCCTGCTGTCCAGCCAGGCAGGAGAAAGCTGCAGCGTTAATCAGTCAAATATCTGCTTCACAATGAGAGAATGTCACCACTCGGCCTCCTAGCCAATCACTTTTGCAGCGTAGGTGCAAGGTGTAATAAAATTGGACTCAGATCATTAGGAAACCTCGAATAAAAGAGGTTGGCTCCACTTGACATGAAGAGGTGTCAGGTTACAGGCCACACATAAAGGTCACAAACACCATGAGGCCCATTTATCACATTTCTTATGAGCCATTTCCTTTTAAGCTTAACCCTCTGCTTGTCTCTACTGATACACTATTAATTGGTGAATGGCCACTAAGTCACACATCACAAAGCTATTGTTCTATTGAGCGCAGAAGAGTTACAAGTACACAACATGGCAATTATTGCTGAACTATTCAAATCTTTTCATTCTGGGCCTCCCTGTCAGGGCATTTCACATTCACTAAGCTTTATTAATTTTTGACTGAAAAGCTTTAATCATTAACACCCGCATTGCAGTATGGATAAGTTTACTTTGATGATTCTGTAGTACTTCTTCGCAGCCATGACTAAATCTAATTACATATTAAATGCATCGAACTTAAGTTGTATGAGTTCCCCATTGCTTGGAGGAGGTCACACCAGAAAAGGTTCAATCCCTGATTCCCTAGGTATTGATAAGGAAGAGGCATGGTTGCCACGGGTTTCTTTTACAACTTAGTGTACCCAATTTCTTTTCCAATTAAGGGGCAATTTAGCATGGCCAATCCACCTACCCTGCAACATCCTTGGGTTGTGGGGGTGCGGCCTACGCAGACACAGGCAGAATATGCAAACTCCACATGGGCCGTGACCCGGGGCCGGGATCGAACCTGGGCCCTCGGCGCCGTGAGGCAGCAGTGCTAACCACTGTGCCACTGTGTCGCCCTCTTGGTTGCCACAGTTGACCTCGAAGTCCAACATTAGCAAGAACAAATGCCCCAGGCACACCCAATCCTGTTCCCTCAACCAATGGCCATTAGCTGAATGTTTGCTAGTAACGGTAGCTCCCTTTCTTGTGGAAACTGCCCCTCAATATGGTTTAATTAAGTGGCCAACATTCACTCTCGGGGCCACTTGACAAGTGTGGAACTGTATCCTAATAACAGCTTTCACAGGGACAGGAAGAAATGTGCTCAATCTTTATTTGACACACTGCCGTGTCGCTTCAGTAAAGCAGAATGAGAAACACAATTCTCCCGATGATTACGTGCCACCGTCAAGCACTTGCTGAGGTGTTATTTTTTAAAATGTTCATTTTACAGGACGTGAGCGTTGTTGGCTGGGCCAGCGTTTATTGCCCGTCCTTAACTGCCGGCATTTCAGGGGGCATTTGAGAGGGCAGCAGAGCAACCAATTGTGCCTCGAATTAGTTCAACCCTGAACACAAAAACAACTAAACAGGCATGGATTCCTATTAATGAAAGCAACAATATGCCACAGGAGTACAATGATGCTGGGACAGGAGATGGGTGGTTGGGAAGAGGGTGACGATCAGAAAGTCGAAGTCATTGCAATTCTGAAGGGAAGGCGCAAACTCTTGGGAAGGTGAAGCATGAAAAAGAGATCGTTCAGCCCATCGTGCTCGTTCTAGCTCTTTGGAAAAGTATACAGTTCGTTCCGCTCCCTGACTTTCCCGCATCCATGCACATTTTTTCAAAATTGCAATTATTTATCAAATGCCCTCCTGAAAACTGCATTTTACTCTGAGGGAGTTTTGTTTTTAGTAACAGAAATTTTGAAATTGACAACACTTACCGGATCACATTTGATGATTTGTGATAGGAAGTCTGTGAGGGGTTGATAGGAGAGAAAATTGTTGCTGTTGCCCAAGTGCAGGCCATGGACGGCTGCAGCCATACTGCCAGCAGCTATCATGGAGGGTGGATTCGATATAAATTTGACGTCTGTAAAGGAGAAAACCAGTGAGAATTATACATCTAGCACCTCAGAGAGAAAGTAACAGCAAGGGGCGACAAACCCGCATGTACCATGGGTGGATTTTTACTTCTGTTGCAATGCGTTGGCTGCCCTCCCGCTCGCAGTGACTGATGTTCAGTGAGATGTGGCAGAGCTAAGTGACGGGAGGGCCTCCAGAACTTGGCAGGCAGTCAGCGGCCTTCTGGCCTGACACCATGCTGACAGCAGGCCAATCCCGCTGCCAGACTGCATCGCTGTAGGTCCACGCTCGAGGCCACTGCCATGGGTCTTTGTGAGCTCTGTGTGGGGGGGGGGGACTTTCAGAGCGAGCCTCGATACCCGTGCCCCACTTTGGCCAACATCTACGGAGGCAGAATAGTGACGCTGAAGTCTAAACAAACACATTTCTGTGTCCACTTTTATGCTCGACACAAACTGCATGGTCCGCCCTTTTGTCACAACACAACAAGGAATTATTTGTACCGGACGCCACTAATTTCAGCATATTAATGAGGGGTGCCTTTGCCTTATAATTGGGTGTCCCAAAGTGAAGAGTGTGGCATTACTGTCGACCTCCCATTGCCTTGTCCTGCGCTATTGAGTGTGCAGGGACTGGGTTCCGCACAGTGAGATGAATCGGACCTGACATGCGGACAAAAGGAAAGGCAGGGGGACAGCGAAGGGGGGGGGGGAAGAGAGGTGGGGGAGGGAGGCCGCCACCCCCACCCCCCCCCCCGCCAATGCTTCCCCCCCACCCCCACCACCACACCAATTCAAACGCACATCCCCTCCTAGCCTATCTTGAGACTTCATCCGAAATGAATAAACAACTTCAGAGTTGTGTGTGAGAAGAATGCCCAGCCACCCGGGAGGCAGACAAAAGGAGGCTGGAGTTCTTTCTTAAAAACAAGAGGCGGCTGGGGAGGGGGGAGGGGAAAGCGGGAGGGGTGGTGGTGGGGGGGGGGGGGGGGGGGGGGGGGGCAAACAGGACGGGCCACTCCTTCAATTCTACATGAAGTAATGCCGTCAGAACGCGGAGCTGGGAGCCATGAATTAAAACCTTTCATTCGGACAAATCAAAACTGCTCACAGAGAAATCCGCCGGGGAGCAGTGACGGGTCCTGACAAGTCACATTCTTGAAGTGGTACCGAGATTGACAGAACGGCGGAGGCACAGTTGTTTCAAGTCCGTGTCATCAACATCAAGTAGTCAAATTTTAAACTGTATAATTATTAGAAATAGGCAACTAAAAACCTGTACCAGCCTGGCTGTGAATGCTTTATTTGGGAGCGCAGGCTGCCATTCCAACTTTTGGGAACTCAAACATTTCTTTTTAACAGTTACCCCAGCATCACTTGCCCATGCCAAGATCTATTCATTAGCAGCAATTATGTGTTAACTTCAAACAACACCAGTAATTTCTTTTGACCTACCGCAGCACAAAGGAAGGCTTTCGCAAAATCCAGCAATATTAAACAGACAATTCACAGGCTGCACAAAAGGGATTCTGCTCAACATCACCTTGAATGTAATCCCTTCCATTAAAAGTCTTTTAAAATCATCCCTCCCCCCACCCTTCCTCCCAAGTCCTTGTTCAATCTTTTGTAACGGATAATTACTTCAGTGCTTCCATTTATGCGTTCTGTCAATTGCCGAGGGGTAAACGTTGTGCCTGAGCCTCACCGATTTCCACCCACCGCCACAAATAAGTAGTAACTGGAGCCATCGATCAAAGTACTGGAATGTCAGCAATGCTCAACCTTTGAACTGTCCTGATTTGTTCCTACATTGTAACTGCTGGCACAGCAAAGCACGGTTCAACCTGGTACAAATATTTTTCTTTAAAAAGCTTCGCCACCCCCCTCAAAGTCAATGGAAGGGGCAACGTTTCCGGGGTGCATGAATAAATAAAGGCAACAATCTCCCCAATCACCCTCCTTCCACTTTGTGCACTAGCTTCAACAGCCTTCACACCACACCCTAACCAGGGATGATCCATCTCCAACTTCCCACAAATTCCTCCGCTTACTTTTTTGAACTGTAACTTTTGTTCCCTCAACACAACATTCTTCCAACTTTGCAAACTCCTGGCTCGCACACTGACAATTAGCCATTTCCACTGGGTCATGACTGAAATGTTGTTACTCTGCAACGGATGTGAATAATAACAGAATCTTGATTAAAAGCAAAACTTTGTCAACCCCCTTAGCTGAGCACTGAGCAGATTCACTGCCGGGTGAATGTGACTAGTGCCATTTATTTTAATTATGGTTTTAAGGACATTGGTTTGCTATCTGTCATTGGGTGCTTCTACCCAAGTGAAACGCACTTGCTTCAAAATTAATTCACGTCAGTCAGCTCCAATTGGATGAAGCGTTCTGTTCTCAAGATGTTTTAAAATGTCTGTTGAGTTGCCTCACATACACGAGGCGGCCCCAGATTGCGCCTGCTCTACACCCAGGGCTGGCTTGGCAGGTCTCCGGCAGCACACATCAGCAAGCCAGCCACCAGCAACGGGCCAGCTGACAACCACAACTGAAAATCCAACTGCTCTGGGGTCGTGTTGCCAGATTTAGGAGAGACGCGGGGTTCCTCAAAGTGACATGGATACAAAAACGAGATCAAATGTTTGCACTTGGTCCCCGCTTGCATTTATGGGAATGCTCCATTAGAGGGCGTGCTTGCCAGCATCAAGCAAGTCACCTACGGTGTGGTCTGACTGGGAGGATACAGGGAGGAGAACACAACATTGAGGGGTTTTCACGATGGCCCATGTGCTTATCTAGTCTGTATCTTGGGCTTTAAGGTCAGGAAGGTTTAATCCCAGCGCATGCTTTAGCTTCTCTCGGGTAGTATACTAGAAAGAGTCTCAAATCATCAACCTTAGGCAAGCAAGTAGATTTTATTTTTAAATGTCCAGTGTTCTCGCTTCGGTTGCTTTGCAACCACTCACTGCAACGTGCATGGTAAGCACCTAGCTCAGATGAACAGCCACCCTTCCAAAATTTGTATCGCCAACTCACACAATGAAATGTGAAAGAGGGAGCAGGACGTCCGTGGCCTTCCCACAAGAAACCCGTGCCGTTAGAGGGAAAGAAAGCGACAGAAATGTTGGTGAAAAACAGGACTCAAGTTATTCTGGTACTGTTTTAGCTTCCAGGCTGTTAAGACTGGGGAGCATGAGTTTACATGACTCTAACCCAAGTACAGCATGCAAGTTAGCATTGTAATAATAAATCTTTATTTTTGTCTCAAGTAGGCTTACATTAACACCGCAGTGAAGTTACTGTGAAAAGTCCCAAGTCGCCACACTCCGGCGCCTGTTCGGGTACACGGAGGGAGAATTCAGAATGTCCAATTCACCTAACAAGCACGACTTTCGGGACTTGTGGGAGGACACGAGGAGAAAGTGCAGACTCCACACAGAGAGTGACACAAACTAGGAATCGAACCCGGGTCCCTGTCGCTGTGAAGTAAGACTGCCAGCCTCTGTGTTACTGAGAGGAAAATGTTCAGTTCACGATTTGTGTTTAAATTGAAATGATTTAGTGTGTCAAAACCGATTTAGCTAATCGAAGGGAAAGCTCGATAAACACAAGGAAGAAAGAATTAGATGCCGATTGGGTTATGGAGGTGAGTGGGAGGAACTTGTGTGCATCATACACACTAGTGTTGACCTGACGGGCTGAATGGCAGATATCGAGTAATATCATCTGCTACACTTCCAGGAAGTTTACATTCCCCAGCAACCCGAACTGAATTCTGGCAAAATCTGTATATTATAGATTCTGTGCACTAGCTTCCAATCACCAGCAGTCATACTGAGATAGCCGAGGGGCATGATGGTGACAAAAGATTATCAGTAGTTCTGGAAATAGCAGAGAACCTAAGACGCAACTCACTCAATCGGATCGGTGCTAAAAAAGTAGAATAACACCCTGACATAATCTTCGTTCCTTTCTCAATATGGTAACGTTAAACATAGTCAGCTGTAGCTGCACTGACTTCAACAGCAGAAAAGTCGCCAAAACAGTAACCCTTAAGAATCACATACAATTGGGTGCCATATGGTGCACTTCCTTGGGGACAAGTCTTTGCATTAGGTTTCAAATACAAAGCACGATCCATTTAAGTCAAATCTCATTTCAATCCTATTATTTTGCCTGTATGTCTTAATCTTCCTGTGTTATTGTTCAATCGCCTGCCAAGGCCAATTTACATAATGCAAACGAAATACACTCCGACTCCCAAGTGCTCCATTGAAATGAAAATGAAAATCGCTTATTGTCACGAGTAGGCTTCAATGAAGTTACTGTGAAAAGCCCCTAGTCGCCACATTACGGCGCCTGTCCGGGGAGGCTGGTACGGGAATCGAACCGTGCTGCTGGCCTGCTTTAAAAGCCAGCGATTTAGCTCAGTGAGCTAAACCAGCCCCTATTTGGTATTTGGTACAGGATCTGCACCCCCCCCCCCGAATTCCGCCCCCCCCCCCCCACCACCCATTCCGACCCGACACGTCTGACTGAGTGAGAGAGGCTCCCTACCTGTCGCACACAGCGCCACAAAGGTCTGTGCGTGTTTACGGATGATCTGCTTGCTCTCATTGGGGATGGGCAGCTTGCTGAGGAAGTGTTCAATGAAATCGTGGGGGGTCACAGAGGCGAGGTCCCACTTCAGTTTGTTGAGAACAAGCAGCTCCATTTGCTGAAAGAGAAACATAAACACGTGTGGGCTGTGTGTCGGCTCCTGCAGTGGAGGCTGAAATTGTTGAGTGTTCACAGCAGTGAATGGGTGGGGGATCAGTGCTCCTGTAGAGGAGAAATCTATTTTCAGCGCCTGTGGTGTAGCTAGTAAAACAGCAAAACATACTGCTGGTGGTTGGGTGGGTTTGTGTGAGGGGCAGGCGGGAAGGGGTTAGGGACTATATATTCCCGCACTGTGGAAAATCTACACCACGTGAATCCCGTTTTTAATACGTCATAAATTGCTACATAAACTACAAAAAACAAGAGTGCCTTTGCCGTCCAATTGTACCTTGTCGAATACATGTTTTTTTAAAGAAAGGAAACAAAATTCTGTTCTTCATTTACCACCTAATTGACAGGCTCCATGCTGGATGCAGATTGGTTACAGGTGGAAACAGCAGTATCCTATCAGAGTCATTGAGGTTCACGTCAACAGAGGGCGCCAACAGCTTGCACATGGCACTGGGACAGAATCTGCATCAGTGACGGTGACACGGTCCTCGATTGCGATGCGGAAACAGTCCGCAACTGTGACCGGGAATACAGCCTGCGCCTGCGACTGAGGTGCATTCTGGCGATACAGTCTGTGACGGTGACTGGGATATAGTACGTGACTGTGATACAATCTCATGTCTTACACTCTTGAGTATGACTGGGATACAGTGTCAGTGTGACTGGGATACAGTGTGAGTGTGACTGGGACACAGTGCGAGTGTGACTGGGATACAGTGTGAGTGTGACTGGGATACAGTGCGAGTGTGACTGGGATACAGTGTGTGAGTGTGACTGGGATACAGTGCGAGAGTGACTGGGATACAGTGTGAGTGTGACTGGGATACAGTGTGAGTGTGACTGGGATACAGTGTGAGTGTGACTGGGATACAGTGTGAGAGTGTGACTGGGATACAGTGTGTGAGTGTGACTGGGATACAGTGTGTGAGTGTGACTGGGATACAGTGTGAGTGTGACTGGGATACAGTGTGTGAGTGTGACTGGGATTCAGTGTGAGTGTGACTGGGATACAGTGTGAGAGTGTGACTGGGATACAGTGCGAGAGTGACTGGGATACAGTGTGTGAGTGTGACTGGGATACAGTGTGTGAGTGTGACTGGGATACAGTGTGTGAGTGTGACTGGGATACAGTGCGAGAGTGACTGGGATACAGTGTGTGAGTGTGACTGGGATACAGTGTGAGAGTGACTGGGATACAGTGTGTGAGTGTGACTGGGATACAGTGTGAGAGTGACTGGGATACAGTGTGTGAGTGTGACTGGGATACAGTGTGAGTGTGACTGGGATACAGTGCGAGAGTGACTGGGATACAGTGTGTGAGTGTGACTGGGATACAGTGTGAGAGTGACTGGGATACAGTGTGTGAGTGTGACTGGGATACAGTGTGAGAGTGACTGGGATACAGTGTGTGAGTGTGACTGGGATACAGTGTGAGTGTGACTGGGATACAGTGTGTGAGTGTGACTGGGATTCAGTGTGAGTGTGACTGGGATACAGTGTGAGAGTGACTGGGATACAGTGTGTGAGTGTGACTGGGATACAGTGTGAGTGTGACTGGGATACAGTGCGAGTGTGACTGGGATACAGTGTGTGAGTGTGACTGGGATACAGTGTGAGTGTGACTGGGATACAGTGTGAGTGTGACTGGGATACAGTGTGCGAGTGTGACTGGGATACAGTGTGAGTATAACTGGGATACAGTGTGAGTATAACTGGGATACAGTGTGAGTGTGACTGGGATACAGTGTGTGAGTGTGACTGGGATACAGTGCGAGTGTGACTGGGATACAGTGTGAGAGTGACTGGGATACAGTGTGAGAGTGACTGGGATACAGTGTGGGACTGGGATACAGTGCGAGTGTGACTGGGATACAGTGCGAGTGTGACTGGGATACAGTGTGAGTGTGACTGGGATACAGTGTGAGTGTGACTGGGATACAGTGCGAGTGTGACTGGGATACAGTGTGAGTGTGACTGGGATACAGTGCGAGAGTGACTGGGATACAGTGTGTGAGTGTGACTGGGATACAGTGTGAGTGTGACTGGGATACAGTGTGAGAGTGACTGGGATACAGTGCGAGTGTGACTGGGATACAGTGTGTGAGTGTGACTGGGATACAGTGTGAGTGTGACTGGGATACAGTGTGAGAGTGACTGGGATACAGTGCGAGAGTGACTGGGATACAGTGTGAGTGTGACTGGGATACAGTGCGAGTGTGACTGGGATACAGTGTGAGTGTGACTGGGATACAGTGTGAGAGTGACTGGGATACAGTGTGAGAGTGACTGGGATACAGTGCGAGTGTGACTGGGATACAGTGTGAGTGTGACTGGGATACAGTGTGGGACTGGGGCGCAGTGTGGGACTGGGATACAGTGTGAGTGTGACTGGGATACAGTGTGAGTGTGACTGGGATACAGTGCGAGAGTGACTGGGATACAGTGTGAGTGTGACTGGGATACAGTGTGTGAGTGTGACTGGGATACAGTGTGAGTGTGACTGGGATACAGTGCGAGTGTGACTGGGATACAGTGTGAGTGTGACTGGGATACAGTGTGAGTATGACTGGGATACAGTGTGAGTGTGACTGGGATACAGTGTGTGAGTATAACTGGGATACAGTGCGAGAGTGACTGGGATACAGTGTGTGAGTGTGACTGGGATACAGTGCGAGTGTGACTGGGATACAGTGTGAGTGTGACTGGGATACAGTGTGAGTGTGACTGGGATACAGTGTGCGAGAGTGACTGGGATACAGTGTGAGTGTGAATGGGATACAGTGCGAGTGTGACTGGGATACAGTGTGAGTGTGACTGGGATACAGTGCGAGTGTGACTGGGATACAGTGCGAGTGTGACTGGGATACAGTGCGAGTGTGACTGGGATACAGTGTGAGTGTGACTGGGATACAGTGTGAGTGTGACTGGGTTACAGTGTGAGTATAACTGGGATACAGTGTGCGAGAGTGACTGGGATACAGTGCGAGTGTGACTGGGATACAGTGCGAGTGTGACTGGGATACAGTGCGAGTGTGACTGGGATACAGTGTGAGTGTGACTGGGATACAGTGTGAGTATAACTGGGATACAGTGTGCGAGAGTGACTGGGATACAGTGCGAGTGTGACTGGGATACAGTGCGAGTGTGACTGGGATACAGTGCGAGTGTGACTGGGATACAGTGTGAGTGTGACTGGGATACAGTGTGAGTGTGACTGGGATACAGTGTGAGTGTGACTAGGATACAGTGTGAGTGTGACTGGGATACAGTGTGAGTGTGAATGGGATACAGTGCGAGTGTGACTGGGATACAGTGTGTGAGTGTGACTGGGATACAGTGTGTGAGTGTGGCTGGGATACAGTGTGAGTGTGACTGGGATACAGTGTGCGAGAGTGACTGGGATACAGTGTGTGAGTATAACTGGGATACAGTGTGCGAGAGTGACTGGGATACAGTGCGAGTGTGACTGGGATACAGTGTGAGTGTGACTGGGATACAGTGTGAGTGTGACTGGGATACAGTGTGAGTGTGACTGGGATACAGTGCGAGTGTGACTGGGATACAGTGTGAGTGTGAATGGGATACAGTGTGAGTGTGACTGGGATACAGTGTGAGTGTGACTGGGATACAGTGCGAGTGTGACTGGGATACAGTGTGTGAGTGTGACTGGGATACAGTGCGAGAGTGACTGGGATACAGTGTGCGAGTGTGACTGGGATACAGTGTGCGAGTGTGACTGGGATACAGTGTGAGTGTGACTGGGATACAGTGTGTGAGTGTGACTGGGATACAGTGTGTGAGTGTGACTGGGATACAGTGTGAGTGTGACTGGGATACAGTGTGAGTGTGACTGGGATACAGTGCGAGTGTGATTGGGATACAGTGCGAGTGTGACTGGGATACAGTGCGAGTGTGACTGGGATACAGTGCGAGTGTGACTGGGATACAGTGTGTGAGTGTGACTGGGATACAGTGTGAGTGTGACTGGGATACAGTGTGAGTGTGACTGGGATACAGTGTGAGTGTGACTGGGATACAGTGTGAGTGTGACTGGGATACAGTGTGTGAGTGTGACTGGGATACAGTGTGAGTGTGACTGGGATACAGTGTGTGAGTGTGACTGGGATACAGTGTGAGTGTGACTGGGATACAGTGTGAGAGTGACTGGGATACAGTGTGAGTATAACTGGGATACAGTGTGAGTCTGACTGGGATACAGTGTGCGAGAGTGACTGGGATACAGTGCGAGTGTGACTGGGATACAGTGCGAGAGTGACTGGGATACAGTGTGTGAGTGTGACTGGGATACAGTGTGCGAGAGTGACTGGGATACAGTGTGCGAGAGTGACTGGGATACAGTGTGCGAGAGTGACTGGGATACAGTGTGAGAGTGACTGGGATACAGTGTGAGTATAACTGGGATACAGTGCGAGTGTGACTGGGATACAGTGTGAGTATAACTGGGATACAGTGCGAGTGTGACTGGGATACAGTGTGTGAGTGTGACTGGGATACAGTGTGAGTGTGACTGGGATCCAGTGTGTGTGACTGGGATACAGTGTGAGTGTGACTGGGATACAGTGTGAGTGTGACTGGGATACAGTGTGAGTGTGACTGGGATACAGTGTGAGTGTGACTGGGATACAGTGTGTGAGTGTGACTGGGATACAGTGTGAGTGTGACTGGGATACAGTGTGAGTGTGACTGGGATACAGTGTGAGTGTGACTGGGATACAGTGTGTGAGTGTGACTGGGATACAGTGTGAGTGTGACTGGGATACAGTGTGAGTGTGACTGGGATACAGTGTGTGAGTGTGACTGGGATACAGTGTGAGTGTGACTGGGATACAGTGTGAGTGTGACTGGGATACAGTGTGAGTGTGACTGGGATACAGTGTGAGTGTGACTGGGATACAGTGCGAGAGTGACTGGGATACAGTGTGAGTGTGACTGGGATACAGTGTGAGTGTGACTGGGATACAGTGTGAGTGTGACTGGGATACAGTGTGTGAGTGTGACTGGGATACAGTGTGAGTGTGACTGGGATACAGTGTGAGTGTGACTGGGATACAGTGTGAGTGTGACTGGGATACAGTGTGTGAGTGTGACTGGGATACAGTGTGAGTGTGACTGGGATACAGTGTGAGTGTGACTGGGATACAGTGTGTGAGTGTGACTGGGATACAGTGTGAGTGTGACTGGGATACAGTGTGAGTGTGACTGGGATACAGTGTGAGTGTGACTGGGATACAGTGTGAGTGTGACTGGGATACAGTGTGAGTGTGACTGGGATACAGTGTGAGTGTGACTGGGATACAGTGTGAGTGTGACTGGGATACAGTGTGAGTGTGATTGGGATACAGTGTGAGTGTGACTGGGATACAGTGTGAGTGTGACTGGGATACAGTGTGAGTGTGACTGGGATACAGTGTGAGTGTGACTGGGATACAGTGTGAGTGTGACTGGGATACAGTGTGAGTGTGACTGGGATACAGTGCGAGTGTGACTGGGATACAGTGCGAGTGTGACTGGGATACAGTGCGAGTGTGAATGGGATACAGTGTGGGACTGGGGCGCAGTGTGGGACTGGGGGGCAGTGTGGGACTGGGGGGCAGTGTGGGACTGGGGGGCAGTGTGGGACTGGGGGGCAGTGTGGGACTGGGACGCAGTGTGGGACTGGGGGGCAGTGTGGGACTGGGGCGCAGTGTGGGGCTGGGACGCAGTGTGGGACTGGGGGGCAGTGTGGGACTGGGGGGCAGTGTGGGACTGGGGGCAGTGTGGGGCTGGGGACGCAGTGTGGGACTGGGGGGCAGTGTGGGACTGGGGGCAGTGTGGGACTGGGGGGCAGTGTGGGACTGGGGCGCAGTGTGGGGCTGGGGGGGCAGTGTGGGACTGGGGCGCAGTGTGGGACTGGGGGGCAGTGTGGGGCTGGGGCGCAGTGTGGGACTGGGGCGCAGTGTGGGACTGGGGCGCAGTGTGGGGCTGGGGCGCAGTGTGGGGCTGGGGCGCAGTGTGGGACTGGGGCGCAGTGTGGAACTGGGGCGCAGTGTGGGACTGGGGCGTAGTGTGGGACTGGGGCGCAGTGTGGGGCGCAGTGTGGGGCTGGGGGGCAGTGTGGGACTGGGGCGCAGTGTGGGACTGGGGGGCAGTGTGGGACTGGGGCGCAGTGTGGGACTGGGGCGCAGTGTGGGACTGGGGCGCAGTGTGGGACTGGGGGGCAGTGTGGGACTGGGGCGCAGTGTGGGACTGGGGCGCAGTGTGGGGCGCAGTGTGGGACTGGGGCGCAGTGTGGGCTGGGCGCAGTGTGGGACTGGGGCGCAGTGTGGGACTGGGGCGCAGTGTGGGGCTGGGACGCAGTGTGGGACTGGGGCGCAGTGTGGGGACTGGGGCGCAGTGTGGGACTGGGACGCAGTGTGGGACTGGGGGGCAGTGTGGGGCTGGGACGCAGTGTGGGACTGGGGCGCAGTGTGGGACTGGGGCGCAGTGTGGGACTGGGGGGCAGTGTGGGACTGGGGCGCAGTGTGGGACTGGGGCGCAGTGTGGGACTGGGGGGCAGTGTGGGACTGGGGGGCAGTGTGGGGCTGGGACGCAGTGTGGGACTGGGGCGCAGTGTGGGACTGGGACGCAGTGTGGGACTGGGGCGCAGTGTGGGACTGGGGCGCAGTGTGGGACTGGGGCGCAGTGTGGGACTGGGGCGCAGTGTGGGGCTGGGGCGCAGTGTGGGGCTGGGGCGCAGTGTGGGACTGGGGCGCAGTGTGGGACTGGGGCGCAGTGTGGGACTGGGGCGCAGTGTGGGGCTGGGGCGCAGTGTGGGGCTGGGGGCGCAGTGTGGGGCTGGGGCGCAGTGTGGGGCTGGGGGGCAGTGT